>NC_080023.1:63467272-63767575 GCF_030020395.1 Manis pentadactyla | reverse complement strand
TGCAGCACTATTCACAATAGCCAAGAAATGGAAGCAACCTAAATGTCCATCAGTAGATGAATGGATAAAGAAGAAGTGGTACATATACACAGTGGAATATTACTCAGTCATAACAAAAAAACAGATCCTACCATTCGCAACAACATGAATGGAGCTAGAGGGTATTATGCTCAGTGAAATAAACCAGGCGGAGAAAGACAAGTACCAAATGATTTCACTCATATGTGGAGTATAAGAACAAAGGAAAACTGAAGGAACAAAACAGAAGCAGAATCACAGAACCCAAGAATGGACTAATAGTTACCAAAGGGAAAGGTACTGGGGAGGATGGGAGGTAAGGGAGGGATACGGGCGGGGAAAAAGAAAGAGGGCATTACAATTAGCATGTATAGTGCGTGGGGGGTACGGGGAGGGCTGTGCAACACAGAGAAGACAAGTAGTGATTTTACAGCATCTTACTATGCCGATGCACAGTGACTGTGAAGGGGTATGTGGGGGGGACTTGGTGAAGGGTGGAACCTAGGAAACATTATGTTCTTCATGTAATTTTAGATTAATGATACCAATATTAAAAAAAAAGCTTAAGATGGTAAAATTGGGATTGTTTTTATGAAGCAACTGAAGGGAATGAAATGTCCCTAAGGAATGGTAGCTTTATAGTCTTTAGAAGGTAAAACTTGCAATTCCTTATTGTTGAATAAAATATAACCACATAGTGGTACTTTGTGTCCACAAAAGGGGAAGGAGTGGAATGGAGTATTTAAAACAGCACTGTGATATATTTAAAAGAAGCATTGAGTATGGACTACCTCTTACATTCCACTTTGTCTTGAAACTGAAAAAAGGAACACTTTTTCTATTTCCTTGTCTTTTCTGAATCACAAGTATGGATATTTTGGTAGTGATTTTGGTCACACTGGCCCAACAAGCTAATTTTTAGGAATTCTATTTTGAGATTTGAGGAGTCTGGGTGAAAGGTAGGGTATTTGATGAATTAGGATAAGAAGGCCAATTTAAAATCTACAGATGTAGCCAGTCAGGTAATTTGGAAATATTCTCTTAAATCTTAAAAGAAAAATCTAGAGTATTAATTTATGGCAGAGAAGATATACCTTAAAGTAATTCTCATACAGTTATTTTAAATAATTTTAGAATTCATGTCCTAAAGTGTAAGACAGTACTTTCTCTGACATATGGACTAAAGAGTTGTCCTCAGGCATAAAACATTGATGTCCCAAGTCATAAAAAAAACCTAAATAATTGTAAAAATTTCTATCTTCCAAGAGTTATTTATCTCCCTTAAAGTAAAATGGACCAAAGCAGAAGACTTTCACTTATAAACTTTTTTATTCATAAAACATAAATAAAAGAATAACATTTTAAAGAAAATAATAAATAATTATACACCCATTGTCCAACATTCTCAGTACCTTTTTAGAAATGCACTTTGCAAATCTAATTGTCAGTCATACAGGAGGCAAAGTACTTATTTCTGTGTTACATAATAAGCTTCTGAAAATCAATAAATAAAAGAACAATGTAGTAGAGAACATATTAATAATTCCTATATATGGATATACAAATGACTATAGAAAACGAATCCACCTTATGCATAATAATAACTGCAAGTTGAAAGTATACTCAGTTTTCATGTATCACATTGCAAGAATTTTAAAAATGTGATAAAATAACTGTTGGTGACATTATTGGGAAATGGGCACAATCACACCTTGGTGTAGATCCCTTGAACCTTTTAAGTTTCCTCTGCACCTTTTAATGATTATATCCCTATCCTTTCTCCCAGAGGTATTACTGTTCTGAATTTTGTCTTAGTTATTCCTTTTTTTTCTTTAAATTATTCAACAGATGAGCTCCTACTGTGTGCCACGTGGAGTTATGTATGTGTCTATTTTGGGTATTGTAACCTTTATACAAAATGGAATTCATCTGAATGTTGTTTTCTGTGACTTATTTTTTCCCAGTTTATGTATTTAAAATTCAGGCTTGTTCATACATATTGTTTTTATTCTTCATTGTTGTGTTGTATTCTGATAAGTGAATGTTCTATAACTTACTTTTCTATAGTTATTTAGATTGTTTCCCATTTTTTGGGCTATTACAGACAATACAGCTGTGAACATTCTGATACATGTCTCCTGATGGAGTTTCTAGGAGTAAAATTGTAGAAGCCTGTACATCCTTAGCTTTATTAGGTAATGCCATAATGTTCTGCAAAGTAATTTGCACTAAAATATACTCACCAAGTAATATAGTTTTAATTTTTCTGTCTTCTTCCCAATACTAAGTATTGTCAGATTTTTTAAGTTTTGACCATTATTGAGTATGAAATAGTTTCTAGTTGTACTCAATTTGCATTTTCCTAGTTGCTAGTAAGATTGAGCATCTTTTTATATATTTATTGGCCATGTTCTGTGATATTGTTATTGATGTCTTTTGCTTATTTTCACTTGGAGTATTTGTTTATTGATTTGCAGATCAAGTTTGTTAGTTGCTCAAATTTTCTGTTCTTTAGAAAGTTTTGATTGTTCTTTTAATAAGATTTATACTAAACTTTCTATTACAATGGTCAAGTTGTTCGTTTCCCCAGGTAGTTCATTTAGGTTTTGCTTTATATCCTTTGAGATGATTTTATTAGGTATACCAACTATACCTGTATATTGCTGTACCTTCTAGCGAAGGTAAACTCCTGGTAAATACTAGGTAGTGAGCCTCTCTCTCCCTTGTTATAACAGGTTTTCATCTTACAGTTTGTGTTGTCTAATACAGCTATGCAAGTTTTCTTTTGGTTAATGTTTGCCTAATATCGTTTCTTGTCTGTTTACTTTCACTTTTTCAGCCTTTATGTGTAGTTATGTTTAGGTGCATTTCTTAAAATAGTAGATAGCTGGACTTTGTTTTTAATCCAGTCTGACTTCATTTTGTTTTTAATATGTGGGTTTGGACCAGAGGCCTCACCTATATTATAACTACTGATGTTTTTGTGTTAATGCTACCCTACCTTTTGATACCATTCTTTGTGTGGTTTTTCTCTCCTTTTTTGCCCTTCTAAAAATAAAGAGTATTTTTTGATTCTCAATCTATATGCTTACTATGGTTTTGATTTGGTATGTTCTATTTCTAGACTCTTATTGGTTACTATTGATATTGTATCTTGTATATATTTTTGAAAAATTAAAATTTTTATCTAGTTTTTTTTTACTAAGCTATAATTGTATAAGGTAAAATTCACCTGTGGTGACTGTTGATGAATGTTTGCAGTTGCATAACCACCACAACTGAGAAAAAGAACTGTTCTATCACCCTCAAAATTTATTTGTATCTATTGAAGTCAACACTTTCTCCTACTCTCAGCTGTTGGAAACTACTTTTCTAGATGTTACATGTGGAAAACATACAATCTGCAGCCTTTTGAGGCTAGAGTCTTTCATTTAGCATAATGCATTCAAGATTCATGTATGTTGCTGCACATATCAGTAGTTGATTTCTATTGCTTAGTAGTATCCCATGGTGTGGATGTACCACAGGTTTTTATCTGTTCATAAGTTGAAGGACATTTGGGTTATTTCAGTTATGGGTGATGAGGAATAAAGCATTATAAACATTTGAATACAGATTTCTATTGGAAGTAAGTTTTTATTTCTCTTGGGTAAATAGTTGAGTGGGATTGCCAGATTGTATTGTAGGTGTATTAAAGTTCATAAGAAACTGCCAAACAGTTTTCTGTAGTGGCTGTTTATTTTGCATTCCAAAAATATGAGCTTTAGTTGCTATACTTCTTCATCAGCACTTGGTATTATCAATATTTTTTATTTTGCTATTTGGATAGGATGTAGTAATATTTCATTGTGGTTTTAATAGTCATTTCTCTAATGAATAATGATACAGAGTAGCTTGTGTATATTTGCTATTTTCCTTGGGGAAGTGTCTGTTTATATATTTTGCCTAGTTTTATTATAGAATTGCTTTTTTCTAATTACTGAGATTTGACAGTTCATTTTATATTCTGGATTCAAGTCCTTTACTAGATAAGTGTCTTGCAGATATTTTTTCCCAATCTTTGGCTTATATTTCTATTTTCTTACAGGGCCTTTCAAAGAGCAGTTTTCCATTTTGGTGCAGTCCTGTTATGTATTATTATTACATCTTTGATGTCACACCTAAGAAATCTTTGCTTTATGAAAATATTCTTCTTGAAATTATATAACTAGAGTTTGCATTGTGGTCTGTTATAATTTTTGTGTATGAGGCAAGGTTTGTTCTTTTGCATATTCATATACAGTCATTTAGCATTATTTGTGAAAAAGATAATAGCTCCTACATGGATTCCCCTGGCAACTTTGTCAAAATTCAGTTGATGCAAGTATATGTGGGTCTACTGCTAGATATTCTATTCTGTCCCACTGATCTCTACCAATACCATGATGTCTGGTTACTTACTGTAGCTTTATGAAAAGCCTTGAGATTACGTAGTATGAATTCTCAAACTTTGTGGTGGTTTTTCCAAGTTGCCTTGACCCTGTAGATGCTTTGCATTTCCATGTAAATTTTAGAATCAGCTTTTGATTTTTGCATAGTATCCTGGTGGAATTTGTATTGGGGTTGTATTGAATATATAGATGAGTTTGGGGAGATTCAGTATCTTAATCTTGGGACTTAATATTGTGTTTTCCAGTCTATGAATACTATATCTCTGTATGCAGGTCTTCTTTATTTCTTTAATATTTTATAGTTTTCAGTGTGCAGATCTTCTAAATATTTTCTGGACTTATGCTTGTTATTTTTGATGCTGTTATGAATGACAACTGCTTTTTAAATTTTCAATTCATTGATATTGTATAGAATTAAAGTGCAGTTGACTTTGACCTTGTTTCTTGTAATGTTTGTCAACTTAGTACTTCTAGGACCTTTTACAGACTTAATCTGCGAATAGAGACCATTTTATTTCTTCCTTTTTGATATGTATTCTTTTAAGTTGTTGTCTTATTACACTGGCTAGAACAATGTTAAAAAAATTGATGACAGTGCACATACTTGCCTTATTCTCGATTTTAGGGGGAAAGCACTCAGTCTGTTACCATTAATTATAACAGCTACAGATTTTTTGGTCTAAATTTCTAATTCACATTTACTGAGGGTTTTTGTCATCAATGCAAGTTGAATTTGGTCAGATACTTTCTCTGCAACTGTTGAAATGATCATGTAATTTTTTTCTTCTCTAGTTATGTGCTGAATTATATTGATGGCTTTTTAAATATTGAACCAGCCTTCTATTCCTATTTTGAATATCAGTTGGTCATTATGTATTCTCCTTAATATATTGTTGTGTTTGATTTGCTAGAACATGTATATTTATGATCATAAGACTATTCTGAAGTATTTTTCTTACAATCTCAGGATACTGCTGACCTCATAAAATGAGTTGGAAAGTATTACCAACCCCTCTATTTTCTGGAAGAGTTTGCATAACATTGGTACTATTTCTTAAATGATAGGCAGAATTTCCCAGCAAAACCATATGGGCCTGAAATCTTCTCTTTTGAAATGATTCTAATTACTAATTCAATCACCTTCTTTGACATAGGACATTGAGGTTGTCCTGTTCTTAGCATAGCCACCCCAACACGCTTTTGGTTACTCTTTTCATGCACACCTTTTTCTGTTTTTCCACCTATTTGTGTCTTTGAATCTGTAGTGTGTCTCTTATGGACAGTATACAATGAATCATGTTCTATTATTCATTTTACTAGTCCTGGCTTTTTAATCAGAGTTTATCCACTTATATTTAATGGACTTGCTGATAAGGTAGGACTTACGTCTGCCATTTTGCTGTTTGTTTTCTGTATATGTCCTTTTTCTTCCTCTTTTCCTCAATTAATGCCTTCTTTTATGTTAAATGGATATTTTCCAGTGTACCAAATTAATTTCCTTGTTTCTTTTGCTATATTATTTTGAGTTAGTTTCTTTGTAGTTACCCTGGAGATTACAATTAATATCTTAGTTTAATAGCAGTCTATTTGGATTAATATCAGTTTCAGTAATATAAAAAAACTTTGTACCTTTGGCTCCATTCATTTCAGTTTATGACCTTGTCACAAACATCTCTATTGTGTGTCAGTCAACATAGATTTATACTTATTTCTGTATGCCATTAAAGTTAAAAATAAAAATTACATTTATGTTGTCTTTTGTATGTACCTTTGTAGTTATTTTTACTGGTCCTTTTTTTTTTCATATGGATTCAAGTTACTGCCTAGTGTCTTTTCATTTCATCTTGAAAGTATCCTTTTAATATTTCCTGAAGGGGTTGGTCTGGTCTGCTAGTGATGAACTGGGAAGACAAAGACACAGAAGAATCTTGAAAGCAGTGGGAAATGAGTGAACTCAACTTTTGTTTATCTGGGAAATGTCTTTATTTCTCTTAGTTTTGAAAGGTATTTTTGATTGATAAAAAGAATTCTTGGTTGACAGTTTTTTCTCCGTTCAGCACTTTGAATATGTCATTGTGCTGCCTTTTGGCCTCCATGGTTTCTGATGAGAAATCACCTGCTAATATTATCTGTACATTATTAGTCACTACTTTCCTATTGCT
The DNA here is from genome assembly GCF_030020395.1 of Manis pentadactyla. NCBI lineage: Eukaryota > Metazoa > Chordata > Mammalia > Pholidota > Manidae > Manis > Manis pentadactyla. The sequence goes on along the minus strand of NC_080023.1, from coordinate 63,760,965 downwards.
GTCTTTGTCTTTGTTATTATAGTTCTGTTATAATTTGTCTAGGTGTGGGTCTCTTTAATTTTATCCTTCTGTTTGGTTCCTTTTTATAATTTGTGCATTTTTGGTATTCTTTATTTGGTGAGGCAATTATTTGGATGTGGTTTTCTCTAATCCTTGGCATGTATTAAAGTAGTGGATTTCTAAAGTTTTTTTCTGGTCATTAGGTACAGGTTTTATTGTCCTTGACAGTTTCCATCAACGGCTTTTTTTTCCTCTGTGTATGGAACATACTCTCTTGTTTCTTTGCATGCTTCGTAATTTTTTATGAAGACCTGGACATTTAAAATAATGTGTCAGCCCTGAAGTTAGAAGCCCCTTCCAAGGGTTTTTTATTGTTGCTACTTGTTGTGTTTGTTTGTTGCTTTAGTGACTTTTCAGGACTAATTCTGTAAAGTCTATATTCTTTATTGTATGTGGCCATCAAAGTCTCTTTTCAGTTTAGTGGTCAGCTAATGCTTGAACAGAGAGTTCCTTAAATTCCTGGAACAATTAAATCTTCCAGTCTTGGCCAGGTGACTCTGTGCATGTTTTGGGTCACACCTTCAATACTCAGCCAGGAAGTTTCTAACTGCCTTAGCCTTCATTCCCTATTTGTACATAGCCAGCGGGTGAGGCAGAGGTAAGAGCTGAGGCTGTTTCTAGGTCATTCCTAAGCATGTGCATAGCCCTCCACATACGTTTGGCCATCTAGATTACCAGGAATATGTCAGAGCTTTTCAAGAGCCCTGTTGACATTTTATTCTCAAGCTTTGCTTCTAGGTTTTTTAGTTATTGTTTGCCTCACCTGTTACCATGGCCTCAGGCAGCCACAGTTAAAGCACTTCTCAGTATGGTTTCCTCAAACATGCCCCCTCCTATCTTGGTAGAATTCTTTCAGCACTAGGCAGGAGTCAGGGAGCCAGGTCTGATAATGAGGCTTTGAAAGAGCTCCAGCTCAGCCTTGGTTGCTGCAGTGATTGCCAAGCTATCCTGGTAGTGAGGGGGCCAGGAGTTAAAACTCCTCACTCAGATCACTGTCCATATCCATATTTTGCCCTTTTTTCCCCTCAAAAAATTCTCCCAGTGTTGCTGCAATTAGTTAATTGCCAGACTTCTGAAATACTTCATTCGGACAATTTTTGTTTTTGTTGTTGTTATTGCTTTTATTAAAGGAGGGGCAAATTTTTGGAGTTCTGTAATTTGCCATTTTTGCTGAGTTTTCATTTTGAATTAGCTGTCGTAGTTTCTGTCTTTCAACAAATTTGTTCATTTCTGCTAATTTGTTGAGTTTATGGGACATAAATTTTTAACATTCCCTATCCTTCTGATGTTTTAAGGGCTATTTCCTTTTTAATTCTCAATATTTGTAAGTTATGTCCTTTTGTTGGTCAAAGATAGGTTTATCAGTTTTAGGTGCAGTAGTAATCTCTTCCTATTTTAAATTTAATTGATTTCTGTTCTGTCTTTATTGGCTCCAAGTTTCTTTGGGGTTTACTTGCTCTTGTTTTAGATTTTTAATATGGAAGTTAGATAATTGATTTCAGATATTTTCTAATGTAAGCATTTAATGGTATAAATTTCCTGCTAAACACTAATTTAGCTGCATCCTAAGTTTTGATGTTTTCATTTTAATTCAATTAAACATTTTTAAGTTCTCTTATGACTTCCTCTTTGATCCATGGATTATTTAAAAGTGTGATGTTTAATTTCAAAGTACTTGGGGATTTTGCAGATACTTCTGTTGTTCATTTCAAGTGTTTTGTCTTTTATTTTGCTTCTGCTCAGTATGCTTTGTATGATTTCATTTCTTTTAAATATATAACAGTTTGTCTTCTGGCCCAGTATATGTATGGTCTTTCTTGGTCATTGTTCATGTGTACTTGAAAATAATGAACATTTTCCTGTGTTTGAGCAGTTGACTCAAGTTGACTGAAAAGGTTGTTATGATCTTTTTTATCTTTACTGATTTTCTGTTTACCTTTTCTGTTGATTAACTGATAGAGGAGTGTTGAAGTCTAAAATGCCATATTGCAAATTTCTGTGATACTATTGCACTGTATTCTAGCTTCCATTGTTGCTAATTGAATTTTGTTGCCATTTTCGTTTTTTTTTTATCTTTTGAAGTAGTTGATCCTTTTTCTCCCCATCTGGTTTTAAAGTCTTCTACTTGCTGTTGACATTCTCTAGTTTGCAGTACAAGGTAAAATGAAATCCTTTCACAAACTTTGTATACATTGTGCTTCTTGGATCAATTTATTCATTTTTTTAAATTCAGCTTTTGAAAGTTTGGAGCTTTTTTTCTTTTCAAATATTGGCTCTTCTCAGTTCTCCTCTAATCTCTCTTTCTGACTGGAAGTTAGGCTATATTTACTATTAACTATTGCTGTGTATCACAATCCAAACTTTCTTCTAGTGTCCTTGTTTTCTCCTCTGCTGTCTTGGTTTTCCCAGAGACCTTTTAAATAAGGTCTGCAGTTTTCTTGGCTATACTCCTATGTTATAGAGGAGCTGTATGATGTGGTGGTAAGGTGTGGAAGGAGAGGAAGAGTCCTATATATAGTCTTATGTTTAGGTCTCAGTGTTTCAGTGAGTCTGAGTTGGGCATCTGTCTCCCTTCTCCAACACACTTTGGGCTAGAGAGGGATGGACTGTGGGGTCTTTCTCTTACCCAAGGTTGATTAGGCTTGGTAAAACCCTACTTGGTTGTACTTAGCAATTTGGTATTTACATATTTTCATTTTAAAATTTGGTAAAATTTTGTTCTAAAATTTGGTAAAATAGCTTCCCTTTTGGGCAGGGCTTCTTAAGGGGAACATTCCCCCCTCCTCCTGCTTTGAGGAGGGAGGATTTTTCTCTAATTTTAATATAGTGAGACCTGGTGGGGTTCCTGTACGTAAAATTCAGGAAGGTGTGGAGGCACCTAAGAGTGAGTCCTCTCTCAAGCTAATCTCTGAGCATCTAGCATTTTGTCAGTTACTATTTTAAGTGTTTTAACTAATACTAGTTCCAGTTCTCGGCTTCTGCATCTGGGCTTCTGCTACCACTAGGCTGTGATTCTCTGATCTGCCCATTTGTGTTCAGGGCAGCAGTTTGCTCTGTGAACTCAATTGTTAGGATAGGAGTGACAAATTCCAAGCTCTTTACATGAGGGACTTGAAACTGAAGTCCTATTCTTTCTAGAACTCCCAATTTAAGATATATGAATATTTCTTATTCTAACTGTGATATCATTTATTGTCTTATGTTTTACATATTTTTGACCCTTAGTAATGCATTGTGGGTAATTTTGTTGAATATATATATTTTTCTGTTTACTAATTTTATTTTCAGCTGTGTGTAAACTACCTAACTCCTTCATCATGTTTTTTCCTAGTGCTTTATTGAGCTATATATAAATTATTTGAGTAAAATACCCAATTACATATGCAACTTAACTAATTTTGACAAAAGTATGCACATGTGTAACCACTGCCTAGCTCAAGATATAGAGCATTTTTGTCATCCCAGGAAGATTCCTTTCCTACTTTCAAGTCAACTAGAAACTGCCAAACAGATTTTAATCATAGTTGTACCATTTTACACCTCCACCAGAAATTTATGAGAGTTCCAAGTATTCCACATTCTAATACTTTTTTGGTCCACATTTAAAAAATTTTAGCTGTTCTTGTGGGTATGTGTTATATTGAAAATCTTTTATACTTAGTACCATTGTTTCTGGAAGTCCTATGGTTTCTGTTTTTCAAGTCTGTTTGCTAGATTGTTGTATGCTTATCTTAACAAATGCCTCCTTTATTACTTAAGTGAATATATAGACTATTAACAATAGTTCGATTTTTGAAAATTGGATAAATTTTTACTTAGTACTCAGATATCCCTGGTTACTGTCATAAAAAATGATTAATTTTTCTCTTGCATTTCATTAACTTATGTTTTAATAAGTTTTCTTTACGCATGAAATATCTGCCTTTTCTCCTTATGTAATATAAATATTCTAACTAGGAAGACCCTTCTTTTATATGATACCATTCATTCTTTGTTACATATGGCTATTTGTCTTTTTTTTTATTTTTATTTTTTATTAAGGTATGATTGATATGCACTCTTATGAAGGTTTCATATGATAAAACAATGTGGTTACTACATTCACCCACATCATCAAATCCCCACCCATATCCCAATGCAGTCACTGTCCATCAGTGCAGCAAGTTGTATGGCTATTTGTCTTTAAGTTAGAATACTGTCTTCAAAGTAAATGTAGAACCTATAAGGGTTAATTCAATGTGCCAAGTTGTGATATTACTTCAGAATTGACTACAACTAAGCTATATGCTTATGTTTGTATGTATATATGTGATTTTGACAGTTCATATTCAAAAAAAATAATTTTTGAAGTTTTTCTTCATGACTATCGATAGGATTTCTTTAAATTTATATAATGTCTTTAAATTTAGGTAATAAATTAAATACAGTAGAATTCACTTTAGAAAATTACTATTTGTTTATTGTGTGCATTTGTGATCTTGCCATTGTAACTCTTACAGATTTTATTTTTGTCTTCTGGCTTAGGCAATCCTTTATCACAGGATATTCTCAATTTATACCAGGACCCAGATGGAACCCGAAAGCTACTGAACTTCATGCTTGACAATCTTGCAGGTAACTATTAATGAGAAAGTAGTAAACTCTGCAGATATTACTGCCAGCTAATATGTCACATGTTGCTTAATAACATCTGATAAATTTTTATAACTGCTTATAGGTTTGGAGTTCTACCATTAGTTTATCCCATTTTTCTTTTCTTATATTGAGTGCTTTCTGTTTATCAGGCAGTATTTTGGGAGCTTTAGTTACATTATCGCACTAATCATTCTAAGAACTTAGGAGGTAGTAGTTTGTATTGGCATTGTACAGATGCAAATTCTTAGATTCAGAGAATAAAGTAATTTACCTAAGTTAAAACTGTTGGTTAATGCCAGAGCTGTGAACTCAAGATTTGTCTTGCTGTTAATCACAAAGACAGATACTGTATGAATTTCATGCAGAAATTATGGAACCCACACATTATACATATTTTCATAAATAAAATAGTTAGATTCACTACAAATTTGTAGAAAACTGCCAGCAGGATTTTAATTAAGAACAGTAGATTTATCTGACTAAACTAGTTGTATCTTAAGTGGAAATTTTTATATAAAAAGTCTTTTAAGTATTTGACTTAAAATTTTTTTTGCTTCAGTATTCAAATATAGGTAAACTATGGAGATTCTACTAAATTAAAAAATTTCTCTTAAGAATAGTGTGTTTCTAAAATGCAGACTCTTGAAACAGAGCTGGAAATCTAGATTCCAGCATAGAGGCCACAATCACAATGTTTTCACTGTACTTATTTTAATTCTATTAATCATAGAAGATACCGAAATACACATTTTTTATTTATATATATTTTTTAATTAAGGTATCATTGATAGACAATCTTATAAAGGTTTCACATGAGCAGCATTGTGTTTTCAACATTCACCCATATTATCAAGTCCATCACCCCATCTCATTGCAGTCACTGTCTTTCAGCAAACTAAGATGCTTTAGAGTCATTACTTGTATTCTCCATGCTGTACTGCCTTCCCAGTGACCTACTATATTGTAAGTGCTAATTATAGTGCCCCTTAATCTCCTCTCTCCCTCCCCCACCACTCTCCCCAACCCCTTCCCTTCGGAAACCGCTAGTCCCTTCTTGAAGTGTGTGAGTCTGCTGCTGTTTTGTTCCTTCAGTTTTGCTTTGTTGTTACACTCTGCAAATGAGTGAAATCATTTGGTACTTGTCTTTCTCCACCTGTCTTATTTCACTGAACATGATACCCTCTAGCTCCATCCATGTTGTTGGAAATGGTAGGATTTGTTTTCATTTTATGACTGAATAATATTCCATTGTGTATATGTACTACATCTTCTTTATTCATCTATTCATGGACACAGGTTGCTTCCGTGTCTTGGCTATTGTAAATAGTGCTGCAATAAACATAGGGGTGCATATGTCTTTTTTAATCAGGAAGCTTGTTTTATTCGGGTGAATTCTTAGGAGTGTAATTCCTGAGTCAAATGGTATTTCTATTTTTAGTTTTTTAATGAATTTCCATATTGCTTTCCACAATGGTTGAACTAATTTACATTCTCATCAGCAGTGTTGGAGGGTTCCCCTTTCTCCACATTCTTGCTACCGTTTGTTGTTCCTTGTCTTTTGGATGGTGGCCATCCTAACTGGTGCGAGGTGATATCTCATTGTGGTTTTAACTTGAATTTCCATGATGATTAGTGGTGTGGAGCATCTTTCCATGTGCTCATTGGCCATCTCATTTCTGTTCATATCCTCTGCCCATTTTTTAATTGGGTTATTTGTTTTTTGCGTGTTGAGGCATGTGAGCTCTTTAAATATTTTGAATGCTAACCCTCTATCAGATAAGTCTTTTATGAATATATTCTCCCATACTGTAGGATGCCTTTTTGTTCTGTTGATAGTGTCCTTTGCTATACAAAAGCTTTTTAGTTTGATGTAGTCCCATTTGTTCATTTTTGCTTTTGTTTCCCTTGCCCAAGGAAATGTGTTCATGAAAAAGTTGCTCATGTTTATATTCAAGAGATGTTTGCCTATGTTTTCTTCTATGAGTTTTATGGTTTCATGACTTTCATTCAGGTCTTTGATCCATTTCAACTTTACTTTTGTGTATGGAGTTAGACAATAATCCAGTTTCATTTTCTTACATGTAGCTGTCCAGTTTTGCCAACACCCTTTGTTGAAGAGGCTGTCATTTCCCCATTGTATATCCATGACTCCTTTATCTTATATTAATTGACCATATGTGCTTGGGTTTATATCTGGGCTCTCTATTCTGTTCCATTGATCTATGGGTCTGTTATTGTGCTAGTACCAAATTGTATTGATTACTGTGGCTTTGTAGTAGAGTTTGAAGTTGTAGAGCATAACCCTGCTTTGTTCTTCCTTCTCAGGATAGCTTTTTCTATTTGGGGTCTTTTGTGGTTCCATATGAATTTTAGAACTATTTGTTCTAGTTCGTTGAAAATGCTGTCAGTATTTTGATAGGGATTGCATTGAATCTGTAGATTGCTTTAGGCAGGATGGCCATTTTGACTACTAATTCATCTATTCATGAGCATGGGATATATTTCCATTTATTGGTGTCTTCTTTAATTTCTCTCATGAGTGTCTTATAGTTTTCAGGATATAGGTCTTTCACCCCCTTGGTTTGGTTTATTCCTAGGTATTTTATTCTTTTTGATGCAGTTGTAAATGGAGTTTTCCTGCTTTCTCTTTGTGCTAATTCATTGTTAGTATATAGGAATGCAACAGATTACAAATTTTTTTTTTTAAGTGAGATTTACAGTAAGGTAAAATCAAATTCGAACTGTCTAAAATTTCTTTTGGCTAAGACTACAAGTTGACTGGGAGAGAGAGAATAAGGTTATTAGAAAGGTTCTTTTAGTAAGAAATTAAGAATATATGGCAGTTAAGTTAAGCTGTATACATAGTATGTGTATGCTATTTCTTCTTGCTTTAAAATGAAATATTTCTCTTTTCTGTATAGATGTAACCAGTTGACTCATCCACCCTGTGGGGTGTGTGTGTGGGGTGTGTGTGTGTGTGTGTGTGTGTGTGTGTGTAATTTTTAAGTTCTTCAGATATTTTGGATATAAGCTGTTGGTTGGGATATATGTTACAAATCCCTTCTCCATGCTGTTGTTTGCTTTTTCATTCTCTTTTGATGAACAGAAAAAAATTTAACAAGTTCAAATGTATTGATCTTTTCTATTATGGTACTCCTTTTTTGGCCTCTTTAAGAATTTTTCTCTACCTCAAGCTCAGGAATGTGTTCTCTTACGTTATTTTCTAAAAACTCCACTTTTTTACTTGTAACATTTGGAGCCATCATCTTACCAGAGTTGAAGTTTGTGTAATACAGGAGTCAATTTCATAAGTTTTCCATATGTATATTAAGTAGACTCTGAGCCATTTATTGAAAAGTCTGTCCTTTCATCAGTGTTAGTGCCATCTTTGTCATATATTGTCAATATACATGTATGAGTCTGTTTCTGTATTCTGTTCTCTATTCTCTTCTGCTAGTCTTTATGGCACTGTTAACAGTCTTTAATCAATGGTAGCAGACAGAATAAGTCTTCCTCCTCAATTTGATTCTAAAGTCTTGACTAGTTAGTGGCCATGCTTCTTTCACCTTGTATTTTCATTAAAATTGTTAGAATCCACTTTTCAAATTTCTCCCCTCCCCAAAATGTAGGGATTTTGATTGGAAATACTTCAGATCTATAGGTTCCTTTGGAAAGAGCTGAGATGTTTACAACAGTGGGTCTTTTAACAATGTATAATATACTTTCATTTGTTGTGCCTCTCTTGTTTTCTTTCAGTATTGAGCATTGGATTTCTGTGTAGTGGTCTTACACATTTCTTATTACATCTATTCTAGGTATTGGCTTTTATTTGGTGTTCTTTTAAATAGTCTTTTTGAAAATGAATCTTAATTATTACTGTTGATTTATGGAATGCAGCTGAATTTTGTGTATTTATTGGCATTTAGCCACCTTGCCAGATACTTGTTACATGCCTTTGGCAAATACATGTTCAGGTACTTTGCTAAACTCTTTTAAATTTGAATGTATTTTTATTCCAATTTATACATTTTGTCATCTGCAAATAATGACACTTTTATTATTCTTTTTAATTCTTCTTTTATTTTTTTTTGTCTTACTGCACTTGGTGAGATCACCAGCAAGAAGTGGTGATAACGGGCAACATAGTCTTACAGTTTTTAGTAATTTATGATTCTAATGTTCATTGTAGTTTTTATATAGATAAACTTTTAAGGAAGTTTTCCTCTATTACTAGTTTGCTAGGATAGTTTATTGTTTTTTATTCATTTTACTTGGTGAATGCATTAATTTTTATGTTACACTACCATTGTATTCCTGGAGTAAACCCAAGTAGTTTAAAATACACTATTATCCTTTTTCTATATTCCTGTGTTCAGTTTGCTGGTATTTTACTTTTTTGCATGTAAGCTTGAGTGAGACTGGCCAATAATTCTACTGTTTTCAATATTTTCATTAAGTTTTGATTAATTGTATGGCCTCATACAAAGGGAAGTATTTTCTAATTTTCTGTTGATTGGAGGAGTTCATAATTCCGTACATTTCTTAAACATTTAGTAGAATATATCTGAGTCAGGGTTTCCTTTATAGGAAGTTTTCAATTATTTAATTTCTTTAATAATTATAGTACTATTCTGATTCAACATTTTCTACCAGTTTAAGTTGTATGTTTTGGTAATGTGCCCATTTTCTCTAAATCTTCAAATTTATTGACATAAAGTTGTTAAAGTATTTTTAAATGATATTTTAATGTCCATTTGATATATAATGATGAATCTTTTGTGTTCTAAAAATTAGTTATTTGTGTTGCTTCTGTTTATTTGATGTATAGCCAAGGGATTTATTAGTATTTTCTTTGAAAAAAGAAAAAACCAATTTTTAGTTTTGTTGGTCCTTTCTGTTAGTTTTTTTCAGTATCAGTAATTTATCATTATTAAATATCGGTAATTTATCATTATTTTTGTTCCTTTGGATTTCACTTGTTGCTCTTTGTCTAACCTCTTAACCTAAAATCATTAACTTGTAGAGTTTTTTTTTTCTCCAAAGTACTAAATTATAAATTTGTACTAAATTATAAAGCCTGTAGAAATGGCTTTTAGCTACATCTCACAAGTTTTAATTTGTAATATTTTCATTATCATTCATTTCAGCATATTTTCTAATAGCTCTCATTAGTTCTCCCTTGACTGATAAGTCATTCAGAAATTTCTTTATTTCCAGGGGAGCTGTTCTAGTTTTGTCATAAATTACTGGCTTAATTTTTTGGTGATCTGAGAGCGTACTCTAATTGATTTAAAATTTTAAAAATGTGTTTTTTTATTACCCAGAACATGATTAATCTTTGTAAGTACTAAGTATCACCATTAGGAAGAATGTGTATACTGTAACTGTTTGGTTCTTCATTCTGAGTATATTAGTAAGTTTGTTAATTATTTGAATGTAGTACATATACTTAATAATTATTTTGTTTTTATTCCTTCCTGAGAGGTGTGTTACTACAATCTCCCACTTTGATTTGTTTATTTCTTCTTCTAAGCCTTCATAGCCTTTTAATTCCATACATTGAGGGAATATTTCCATATGTTTCATCTCTGGTTATTTGACTCTCTTATCATTATGCTGTTCTTTCTACTTTGATATTAATATACTTACATGAAAACATAGAGTTATATGAGTTCTCTTTTGGTTGGGGTTTATACTGTTTATCTTTTTCTTTTCCTTTATGTTGAACTTTTCTCTTTCCCTATATCTTATTTCCTTCTGTCTGCTTGCTTTGACTTTATTTTGTTCTTTTTCTTGTTTGAAGTAAAACTTGAGATTGTTGATTTGAACTCTTTCCTCTTTTTAAATGTAAGCATTGTAGCATTATAAGTTTCCCTGTAAGAACTACTTTAGCTGCATCTGACAAATTTTGATATGTTGTATTTTCATTTTCACTCTTTTCAATGTAATTTTAAAGATTTCCTTTGAGACTTCCTCTTTGATTCATGGATTATTTAAAAATGCATTGCTCAATTTATTGTTTCTTTCTGTTCTTACTTGATCCCAGTTTGGGACCAGTTGGGAAACATTCTATGTTACTTCAACTTTTTAAAATTTGCTGAGGTTTGTTTTATTGTCTGTCTTGGTGAATGTTCCATGGGTGCAACTATATTCTGTAGTTGGGTGGAATGTTCTATAAATGTAAATCAGATTATGTTGGTGGTGGTGGTGTTCAGTCCCTTTATATCTTTCCTAATTTTCTATCTGGTAATCCTGTCAAATGCTGACATTATAATTTTGAATTCCCCTACCATAGTGTGGATTTGTCTGTTTTTCCTTGTGATGTTAATACAAACACACTGTTTTTTTTGTGTGTGTGTGTATATAATTATTTTTTATTGAAGGGTAGTTGACACACAGTATTACATTAGTTTCAGGTGTACAACACAGTGATTCAACATGATTATATACATGATAATTCTAGGTACCAGCTATCACCATACCAAGTTGTTACATTATTTTGACTATATTCCTTATGCTATACATTACATCCCGGTTACTAATTTATTTTACAATTGGAAGTGTGTACTTTTTTTTTTTTTTTTTTTGTGAGGGCATCTCTCATATTTATTGATCATATGGTTGTTAACAACAATAAAATTCTGTATAGGGGAGTTAATGCTCAATGCACAATCATTAATCCACCCCAAGCCTAATTTTCGTCAGTCTCCAATCTTCTGAAGCATAACGAACAAGTTCTTACATGGAGAACAAATTCTTACATAGCAAACACCCTGTTTTTTAAAATATGTTAGCATGGTATTTCTTTTTCTATCCTCTTACTTTGAGCTTTACCATGTTGTTGTATTTAAAGTGTTTTTCTTGTAGGTAGCATAGAAGTGAATCATGTCATGTTTTTAATCTATTCTGTCAAGATTCCACTCTCTTAATTCATATATTTAGACTATTTACATTTAAAGTAATTATTAATACATAGAACTTAAGTCTTTGCTATTTTATTACTCATTTTCTGTTTGTTTCCTCTGTTTCTACGTCCTTTGTTTATCTCTCATTTCTTTATCTTTTATGATTTCCATGGTTACTTAAACATTCTTTAGGATTCCATCTCGTTTTATTTATGCTGTTCTTGAGTATATTCTATAGTTTTCTTAGTGGTTGCTCTAGATACCACTATATATATATATATATATATATATATATATATATATATATATATATGTCTATTTATAATGGTATTTTATTACCTTAAGTGAATTATTGATGCCTTACTTCCATTTATATCCCTTCATCTTCCCTACTTTTAAAATGTAATTGTCTCTAGTGTTTCCTCTACCTACACTAAGTACCTCCCAGTTATAATTCTTGCTTTAACTGTCAGATATGATTTCCCAAGCTCATGTGGAGAGGACAATCTATTATATTTACTCCTAATTTTGCCCCTTGTTCTTTACTTTTTGATGTTCCAGTTCTTATTCTGTTATCATTTCCTTTCTGTTTACAGAGCTTCCTTTTGTCATTCTTCGACAGGTGGCTAGCAATACAGTCTCTTAGTTTTCCTTTGATAACTTTATTTCCCCCTGATTTCTGAAGGATAGTTTTGATGGATAAAGAATATGTAGTTGACAGTTCATTTCTTTTAGCACTTGAAAATACACCACTTCCTCTGGCCACCAACACATTATAGGTAATGTGTCATTTCTCTCTGCTGTTTATGAGATTCTTTGTTTGTCTTTAGTTTTCATCAGTTTATGATGTGTCTTGGTATGGATTTCTTTGGGTTTATTCTACTCAAAATTTGCTCATGTTGAATTTGTAAGTTAATGCTGTTTTCTAAATTTGGTTATTTTTCAGTTAATTTCTATTTGGTCCTTTTAAAAAGATTTTAACTTCTACTTCTTTGCTGGGGCATTTAATTTTTTCATTTGTTCCAAGAGAATTTGTTACTACTTGAAACAGCTTTATGATGCGGTTTTAAAATTTCTTTCAGAAAACCTCAACATTTGGATCATCTAGGTGTTGATTTATTTTGATAGTCTTTCCTCACTTAAGTTGTGGTTTTCCTAGTCTGTGGTATGTCTAGTGAATTTCATTTGTACCCTGGATAGTTTCAGTATTATGTTAAGAGACTCTGGTTCTTTTTAAAATCTCCATTTTGGTGTCAGTGCTCAGTTTAGGTTTAGCATGTGGGTTCTGTCAGCCCTTCCAGGCTTAGCTGATACCCCGGATACAGGCAAATCAGGCCCAGTGGTGACTATGGGATGGGTTGGCTCCTTGAGTTATGCTAGAGAGGTTGCCATTAGCAACACTGGATGACTGGTATCACTGAGTGTGTGTTTCCCACCTAGTCCCTGCTGCACTGCTCCTTTCCTGCTCCTTTGGTCAGAGAGGTCAGTCTTTCCGTGTTGCCCGCCCTGTCTGTTTCTGGTAGCACCAGGGCTATTTGCATGGCTGGCTAGCACTTAATGTGGCATATCTGGGAGACAAAAATGCAAGAATTATTGTTTAATCACATTTAAGATATGATACTAAGAGATATATTAAGATGTTACTAAGAGATATATTAAGATGTTAACTGCTACTACTTCTTTTCTGTCACAATAAGAACAGATTTAAATTTTGATCCTAATTCTAGCACTCTGTCTAGAACCATACATATTTTTCTGTTAAACAGTCTTTATTTATTTAATGATAGCCCATATGACTCTGTACTCCTATACTTTGTCATATCGTTGCAATTGCAGTTTTCCTTTGATAACTTTATTTCCCCTTGTAGTGCTGACCCCTGTGTGTTTGAAAAGCCACATAAAACTTCTGGTTTTCCAAAAACTTAATTATTAATAGGCTACTATTGAGCAGAAGCCTTACCGAGAACATAAACAGTTAATTAACACATATTTTGTGTTGTTATATATATGTGTGTGTGTGTATGTGTTTACCTTCAAGTAAGGTAGAGAATATTTCAAAGTGTGGCAGTTCTCAAAAAAATTTTCCAATACTTACTGAAAAAAATCTACATTTAAGTGAACCTTTGGACTTCAAACCTGTGTTTTTTAGGGGTCAATTGTATTATTCTCCTTGTAAAAAATGTTATGACAAGAATTTCCTTTTACCACTTCCTTTAATTACAGTCCCCTCCATGTAAGTTTAAGTTGAGTGTATATTCTTGTAGATATTTCTAAAGATTTTAATTTGCAGAAATCATACTAGTAGAAATTTTATGGTATATTACTTTTTATGTGTGTTTTTAGAAGTATTTCCTAATAAAATATACCACATTTTATCATTAATTATTTTCTACTTTATTTTTTCATTCAGCACTATTTCTTGTATATCTCTCCACTTCAGCACACACATCTGTCCTTTTTCTTTTTAGCTGTACCATTGACTTCCATACAGGGATATTAGCCATTTATCATTGTAAATGCTATTATAAACAATGGTGTAAGGAATATCTATTTCAAAGCTGCTTTACACTGATCCCAGGAAATAGAATTATTGAGTCACAAGGGCATGGAAGTTGTAAAAGATCATCCAACTTGTCCTTCCAGATAGCTGTACCAGTTTATGTTCCTACCAGTCTTATATGCAAGTAATTACTATCACCAAACATGGATATTATATATTTTTGTCATCCTGGATAAAAGCATGCTATCTCCTCATCTTTTTTTTTCCCTGTTGACTAGTGAGGTAGTGTCTTTTCCTATGCTTTTGGCTCTTTGGATATCATTGGTGACTACTATGCATTTTATTTACACTGATATATTGTGAAGTATTAGTTAAAATATGATAGTTAAGATTTGTGAGGCAATTAAACATCAACCTCAGTAAATTCAAAAAGATTGAAATTGTACCAGTCAACTTCTTAGATCAAAAAGGTATAAAACTAGAAATAAATTAGACAAGAAAACAAAAAGGCTCAGAAACACATGTAGGCTTAATAACATGCTCCTAAATAATGAATGGATCAATGACAAAATTAAAACAGACCTCAAGCAATATATGGAGACACATGAAAACAACAGCACAATGCCCCAACTTCTGTGGGATGCAGCAAAGGCAGTTCTCAAGAGGAAAGTATATAGCAATCCAGGCCTATTTAAAGAAGGAAGAACAATCGCAAATGAATAGTCTGAATTCACAATTATTGAAACTGGAGAAAGAAGAACAAATGAGGCCCAAAGTCAGCAGAAGGAGGGATATAATAAAGATCAGAGAAGAAATAAATAAAATTGAGAAGAACAAAACAATAGAAGAAATTAATGAAACCAAGAGCTGGTTCTTTGAGAAAATAAACAAAATAGATAACCCCTTAGCCAGTCTTTTATTAAGAAAAAAAAAGGATCTACACACATAAACAGAATCAGAAATGAGAAAGGAAAAATCATGACGAACACCACAGAAATACAAAGAATTATTAGAGAATACTATGAAAATCTATATGCTGACAAACTGGATGACCTAGAAGAAATGGACAACTTTCTAGAAAAATACAACCTTCCAAGACTGACACAGGAAGAAGCAGAGAATCTAAACAGACCGATTACCAGCAATGATATTGAATCAGTAATCAAAAAACTACCCAAGGACAAAACTCCTGGGACAAGATGGATTCACCACTGAATTTTACCAGACATTTAAAGAAGACATAATACCCATTCTCCTGAAAGTTTTCCAAAAAAACAGAAGAAGAGGGAATACTGCGAAACTCATTCGGTGAAGCCAACATCACACTAGTACTAAAACCAGGCAAAGACCCTGCAAAATAAGAAAACTATGGACCAATATCCCTCATGAACATAGATGCAAAAATACTCAACAAAATATTAGCAAACCGAATTAAAAAATACATCAAGTGGATCATACACCATGATCAAGTGGGATTCATTCCAGGGATGCAAGGATGGTACAACATTCGAAAATCCATCAACATCATCCAACACATCAACAAAACCACATGATCATTTCCATAGAAGCTGAAAAAGCATTTGACAAAATTCAACATCCATTCATGATAAAAATTCTCAACAAAATGGGTATACAGGGCAAGTACCTCAACATAGTAAAGGCCATATATGAAAAACCCACAGCAAACATCATACTTAACAGTGAGAAGCTGAAAGCATTTCCTCTAAGATTGGGAACAAGACAAGGATGCCCACTCTCCTTGCTTTTATTCAACATAGTACTGGAGGTCTTAGCCACAGCAATCAGACAACACAAAGAAATAAAAGGCATCCAGATAGGTAAGGAAGAAGTTAAATTGTCACTGTTTGCAGATGACATGATATTGTACATAACAAACCCTAAAGACTCCACTCCAAAACTACTAGAACTAATATGTGAATTCAGCAAAGTTGCAGGATACAAAATTAATACACAGAAATCTGTTGCATTCCTACACACTAGTGATGAACTATCAGAAAGAGAAATCAGGAAAACAATTCCATTCACAGTTGCATCAAAAAGAATAAAATACCTAGGAATAAACCTAACCAAGGAAGTGAAAGACCTATACCTTGAAAACTACAAGCCACCCCTAAGAGAAATTAAAGAGGACACTAATAAATGGAAATTCCTCCCATGCTCTTGGGTATGGGGAATTAATATTGTCAAAATGGCCATCCTGCCTAAAGCAGTCTACAGATTCAATGCAATCCCTATCAAAATACCGACAATATTCTTCATTGAATATTCAATGCAATCCCTATCACATTACCAACAACATTCTTCAACGAACTGGAACAAATAGTTAAAAAATCCATATGGAAACATCAAAGACCCCGAATAGCCAAAGCAATCCTGAGAAAGAAGAATAAAGTGGGGGGGAATCTCACTCCCCAACTTCAAGCTCTACTACAAAGCCATAGTAATCAAGACAATTTGGTACTGGCACAAGAATAGACCCATAGACCAGGTGAGGATGTGGAGAAGAGAGAGTCCAGATATTAACGCAAGTGTATACGGTCAATTAATATATGGTAAAGGGGCCATGGATATACGATGGGAAAATAACAGCCTCTTCAACAAAGGGTGTTGGCAAAACTGGACAGCTACATGTGAGAGAATGAAACTGGATCACTGTCTAACTCCATACACAAAAGTAAACTCGATATGGATTAAGACTTGAATGTAAGTCATGAAAGCATAAAACTCTTAGAAGAAAATATAGGCAAAACTCTCTTGAATATAAACATGAGCAACTTCTTCATGAAATATCTCCACGGGCAAGGGAAAAAAAGCAAAAATGAACAAGTGGGAGTATATCAAACTAAAAAGCTTCTGTACAGCAAAGGACACCATCAGTAGAACAAAAAGGCATCCTACAGTGAGGGAGAATGTATTCATAAATGACATATCTGATAAGGGGTTAACATCCAAAATATACAAAGAGCTCATGCACCTCAACAAACAAAAAGCAAATAACCCAATTAAAAAATGGACAGAGGATCTGAACAGACACTTCTCCAAAGAAGAAATCCAGATGGCCAACAGGCACATGAAAAGATGCTCCACGTTGCTAATACTCATCAGAGAAATGCAAATTAAAACCACAATGAGATATCACCTCACACCAGTTAGGATGGCCACCATCCAAAAGACAAACAACAACAAATGTTGGCGAGGATGTGGAGAAAGCGGAACCCTCCTACACTGCTGGTGGGAATGTAAATTAGTTCAACCATTGTGGAAAGCAGTATGGAGGTTCCTCAAAATACTCAAAATAGAAATACCATTTGACCCAGGAATTGCACTCCTAGGAATTTACCCTAAGAATGCAGCAGCCCAGTTTGAAAAAGACAGATGCACCCCTATGTTCACTGTAGCACTATTTATTATAGCCAAGAAATGGAAGCAACCTAAGTGTCCATCAGTAGATGAATGGATAAAGAAGAGGTGGTACATATA
Organism: Manis pentadactyla; assembly: GCF_030020395.1. Classification (NCBI taxonomy): domain Eukaryota; kingdom Metazoa; phylum Chordata; class Mammalia; order Pholidota; family Manidae; genus Manis; species Manis pentadactyla. The sequence continues at coordinate 63,743,364 of NC_080023.1, read as the reverse complement.
CACAATGGAATATTATTCAGCCATAAGAAGAAAACAGATCCTACCATTTGCAACAACATGGATGGAGCTAGAGGGTATTATGCTCAGTGAAATAAGCCAGGTGGAGAAAGAAGTATCAGATGATTTCGCTCATGTGTGGAGTATAAGAACAAAGCAAAAACTGCAGGAACAAAACAGCAGCAGAATCACAGAACCCAAGAATGGCCTAACAGTTACCAAAGGGAAAGTGACTAGGGAGGATGGTGGGAAGGGAGGGATAAGAGGGAAAAAGAGGCAGTACAATTAGCTCACGTAATGTAGGTGGGGGTGCATGGGGAAGGCAGTATAACACAGAGAAGACAAGGAGTGATTCTATAGTGTCTTACTACATTGATGGACGGTAACTGTAATGGGGTATGTGGTGGGGACTTGATAATGGGGGGAATCTAGTAACCACAATGTCCTTCATTTAAGTGTATATCAATGATACCAAAAGAAATTTTTTTAATGATAAAAATGAAAAAAAACATCAATCTCACCTTGGTTGTTTCATTCTGAGAATTTTCTCGATTTCTGAATTTTTAACCATTTTATCATGTCCATGCAAAGGACATGTAATAAGGATCCCAACAACTAGAAAGTTCCTTGTTCATGCTTCGTAGTGTTTATACATTGGGCTTTTCATTTTTTAGTCAGTTGCCGTTATTCTGGCATGGCATTCCTAGAACCCATGATCATTTTATAGGATTCAACATACTTGAACCAGCTGGATGGGTGGTTTGTCATGTATTGGTAACCCTCATTCCTTTTCTGGCTAGATATGGAATATGTAAAAACATGCTCATTCCACTTTGTAGAAAGTATGGACAACAAAAAGTCATCTTTTAGGTAGACTTTTAGGACACCAAAAGGGTTGGTAAAGTGACACTTTTTACAATCATGGGTACTTTGGTTGTAATTTCTGTCACTGGATTAAGACGGAGTATTTTTTGCTTTAAAGAAATTCATTTCTCAGTCACTAATGCCCAAGGAAAATCTACAATCTTGAAACAATTGTTCTATAATTACAATGTTTTTAAAAGGAAGAAGAAAAAAGGGGTAGATAATCTTAGTGAATTTTTGTTAATCTGATAGTTGAGTAGCATTTAGTTCTGTGGTATAGATAATCATATGCAATTAATGTTTAACCAGTGTCTTCATTTTTCTGTACTATTCTCTTGGTTTGCACGGACATGATAAAGAAAGATTTAAATTAGGAAATGAAAGCCCCATAGAGGATTCATTAATTTTTATTATACATTCATATGTTTTTATTTCCTATTTTAAAGATACTTCAGTATTTCAATTCATCATATTTGCATAGCTTTGATTTCCCAGTGGGGAATAAGGATGAGTCAACACAGTTTACATGTGTAATTAAGATATAAGGTCCTTCTTAAGCTTTTAAATAGGTACTTTTCATAAATACTGTGTAAGTAAAAATAACATTAATGAGTTTCCAAATGTCCTTTTCATATATTAGTTACATGTTTTCTGCATTGCTCTTTTTAAAAGTTCCTTCAGCTTCTAAATCTTCAGTGTATTTCAGCATCAGATTTTTAAGTCATTTTGTGGGTCATTATAGCTGAAGAGAAAACAGTTGATTTGACATTGGAAATTATACTATCTTAAAAACACATGAAATTAACTTAGATTTAAAATATTTGTTTTTCTAGTTCATCCAGAGCAGCTTCCTCCGAGGCCATGGATTACATTGAAAGAACGAGACCAAATTCTGCCATCAGGTAAATTCTTTTTCTTATTCTTCCTTGACTTTTTTCAGAAATAGTGAAATGCCATTTGGGCTTTGTGATTTAATAAACAAGACATAGTTTTATCTCCCCTTGGTAGATGAGAAAAATACAGAGAGATAGACTTTAAAAAATAAATCCACACTAAGTCTATGTACAAGGATTTTCTATCTTTCACAATGATGCAACTCTGGTTTTAATATACTCCTTGTAATACAGTCTTCCAAATAGCATCTTCACACAGGGTATTGGGTGATTTAAGGAAAATGAATAATATTGAGTTTTATTTTGAAAAATTTAAACTGCTCAAGTACTTCACCTTTCTTGAGCAGGTAGAATGATAACACTTGTGAAAGATTAATTTAGACTGACTCTATATTTGCTATATTGAAAATAAAATATGATATCAGGCCAGTGGTATAAAAATAGTACAGGGTGAGTATTTGAGTAATTTAAGGATATGGTTTAGTATTTCTAGAACTGCAGTAATGTAGAAATTATAAACTTTTATCTCTTTGTGGAGAGCAATAATGATTTGACATCATTTACAATGCTTCTTACTGCTTATTACACATTTTATGATAGGGAAATCTATTTAACATTATTATGGATTAGTACTATTTCTCCAAGTGCCTTCTTTTTAATCACAAGAGTAGTAGTTTTATGAGATCTAATTGCATTTTTAAATTAATAAATGAAAATATTACTGTTTTAATATGAAGATCAAACCAATCACTGAATACTAATAATTTTTAAAGGGATATAGTAATTTAATAACCATTAAAGGGTACATCACAGAATTTGTTGTATACTCTTTAAGTCCTTCTGTTTGGGAGTTTTTTTTTTTAAGTTAAAAACTAGGAGGATTCAGACAAAATGATTTGCTTTGTTACTGGGAAATACGGGAAAATAACATCTTCATGGTTCTGTTCACATTTTAATAACACTGAGAAATATTGGCATACACAGTGCATTTCTGTGTCTTCCAGTAATAATAATTGTAAAACTGTCACACTTTAGAACTATAGTATCAGCCTTATTCCAAAAGGCACTGTGTCAAGTGTTAGCATAAATAATAGTCCTCCTATTTGGGTACACATTGATCGTCTGAGTAAAAGGAGTGCCCAGGGTTTTCTACAGAGCCTTAAGTTTGGATTTATTTTACATTTAGCTTTCCCTAATGGTAACTAATTATTCCCTTTCGGATATTAAAAACACCATTTTCTAGTTCTTCAGAGTAATTCCTTTTTGATCACAAGTGAACATAATCTTGAAGAAAAACTTTCCTACTATTGCATACCTGCATTTCCGTTAAGAAAAGGAACAGCAGAAACAAATTTTTGTGAGTTGCTTAATTCTCAAAGTAATTCATTCTTGGGTTTTGCTTATTGAAAAACTTGTAAGAATTTTCCTTGGGATGTGTGGTACTTCCTTGAGTAGAATTGAAGTGCTAAAAAAAATATTGTTTGAAATACCCTTTACTTTTAGTATATACGGAGATGTGTATAATAACTAATGATGGTTACAGGGGATTTATAGCCACAAACTATAAAGATAATTTAACTATGTAAGAATCAACCCCAGATGGTAAAAAAGGTACCAGTGTACAAAATGGCTACCAGTCAGGTCTGCAGAGGCCCCTTGAACCAGCTTTCTCTTAATACCTTTCCCGTCATTGGAATCTGAACCAACTTCTATCACATGTTACTTTATTACTTAGATTCCACACCTTTTATTTAAAAATGTGATTCTCAATCATGTCTGTTCATGACAATTACCTGGAATACTTTTAAAAAATACAAATACCCAGTCCCTAGTATACTTGAACAACATTAGTTTAAACTGCATGTATTCACTTAACGTGGATTTTTTTCAATAAATATACAGTACCTTTAAATAAATAGGAACTTCTTCACATCTTTCATTTTGGATGTCTAGTGTTAATAATATGTATGACATCTACCGTGTTTTGCATTGTATAAGATGATATTGATGTGGGTACTGACCAATTGATTCATTTTGTAAACAGATGATGTAAATTTACAGTATGGATAAATACAATACACTACTATAAATGTATTTTCCTAATGATTTTCTTAATAATGTTTTCTTTTTGCTAACTTAAGAATTTTTGCACATAACTTATTGTAAGAATAAGAATCTATTGTAAGAATACAAAATATAAAACATAGACCATTAAAATATGTGTTAATGTGTTTGTTATTGGTAAGGCTTCCAGTCAACAGTAGGCTATTAGTAAAGTTTTTGGGGAGTCAGAAGTTGTACATGGATTTTTGACTGCATGGGGGGTCAGTGCCTGTATCCCATGTGGTGTTCAAAGGCCAGCTATAGTCCTGAGCAAGATCATGAATATTAGCAATTTTTTTAAAGCTCTACAGAGTGATTCTGATGGGCACCCATGATGGAGAATTAACTGATAAAAATCAGGACTCTGAAACTAATGTGTGTGTGCATGTGAATCACCTGGGATTTTGTTAAATTGTAGGCTTTGATTCAGTAGGTCTTTGTGGGAAAGGGATTCTGCAATTGTAAGTTCCTAGGTGATAACTGATGCTGTTGGTCCTTACAGCACACTTTTAAGTAACAAGGATACAAACTATGCTCCTTTCTGCTCACAGTCCTTTTACAGTTCAAGAGCATTTTGAAATGTGAGTGTAATTTCAGAAGTGAACCTTTGATTTGGCAAAAAGGATTCTCTTATAACTAACCTTTGTTAGTCTGTCTTCTGGGTTACAGCATTGAGAAGTCAGAGGCCCAAAAAACTATTAAAGTATATTTTTTGTTAAAAAAAAAAAGATTAATGAAATTACAGCTTTTTAATGAGAATAAAACTAAAAATTTTTTGTTCCATTTATACACAGAAGCTCTGCTCAATAAGTTATGTGCAAAAATTAGCATTCTGATTTAAAAATTGAATTTATTTATTAAATCTCTTAAAAATCTCAAATACAAACCATTAGTCTAATTCCAGTAAAAGAACGTTGGTGTGATGGACTCCAGTGAATTTTTAGTAGATACAGTTTAGTAGAATCTTGCCCAAGCATTTCACAGTTATGATATTTGGGGTATGTTTGTGTGCCATGTGTGCTTGTACAGGTACATGAAATTGCTTTAGAAAAAGTTGCCTAATATTCTCCCTTTTGTTTGTTGTCTTTTCCTCCCACTTTTTAGCATCATTCACAGTTATGTGTTACAATGTGTTATGTGATAAATACGCCACCCGGCAGCTATATGGCTATTGCCCATCCTGGGCATTAAACTGGGAATACAGGAAAAAGGGAATTATGGAAGAAATTGTTAACTGTGACGCAGATATCATTAGTCTTCAGGTAACACTATAGAAATTAAATTGTCTTAAAGATTAATTTTAAAATAGTAGATCTTACTTCTGGGAAAGATCCTGTCTTCAAATCAAAACTCGAAAGGAATTATTTACTCTTAAAAAAAGGATAATTTTAATAAGCACATAAGATATTTCCACAATGAAACTATTTTGCTAAGTATAGCCATCCACTTATATTCATTTACCATTTTCTTAAGGGAAAATAATCGCATTCATGTTAATAATTCATTTCATGAACAAATTGGTTTTGCTGAAAGAGAAAACTACAGAAGATTATGTCTCTCAAGTTTATAAACTTAATTTACAGTGGAACCTGTAAAAAAAAATTTGCCCTCCCACTATTGTTCCTTAATGAAAAACATTTGAATGTTTAAAAAGTAACACGTTTTTTTCCTTATTTTAAAATGCTTCTGAAATTCAGACTCTTCGGTTTTACCACACTTTGTTATAGTGAATTTAACTGAAGAAGTACCTTTCTATTGAAATGTGTTCTATTGCATCTTTTTTCTTAACAACTTTCAAAGCACATTAAATGTTTATAAAGGCGTTTTAAAATTTTAAGTGTTATAATTTCATGCTTTTCCAACATAGCCTGAAAAGAAAGTTGCGACTTTTTAAATCATTTTTTGTACTAGTATACTTTGATAATTTATTTTTATGTTGTCCATAATGGTTCATATGACTTCATGGGAAATACATAAGAAGTAAAAACCCTCAAAAAGAAAAATTTCTTTTGAACACTGAGAACTGACACAGAACTGGGGGGAGGGGAGGCAAACAAAATGAGACTTGGCTATAGTTACTTAACTGTTCTTTTTTGATTATTTGTAGTAATAACACCCTCATACTCTTCTAAATAAGGTTTGAAGAATTAAAACATAATTAAAAAATATTTTCCAACTAGAAAAGTAGTACTACAAAGTGTTCATTCTAGAGAAGCTGGAAATTTTGAAAAATTATAAAGAATGACCTAATCTTATATTCTAAAGATAGTTTGGCTGTCTACACATTTAAAAAATTTACTTACCTATTTATTTACAGGTACATTTTCAAAATAAATTTGAGATCACACTGTTGATATATTTTGTTGTTTATTGTACTTAATGCACTTTCTGTATTATTAAAATCCTTCAAAGCCAGTTAACTATATGAATATATATTAATTAATGTAACATTTTCCCTAATATTGGACATTTAGGCAGTTTATGCATTTTTACTCTTAGAAAATCATTTTGTTATGAGCATTGTCTTACATAAATCATTATCTTCACACTAGGTCATTTCATTTACACAGATTTAAAATTTTATGGGTCAAAGAGTAAAATAGTCTAATAATTACTAAGTCAACAGAGACCATTGGATGATTGGTATTCAGGTACCTAAAAATTCCTTGGAGTAGAATTTTTCATTGATAGATCTTAAGCTTCTCTTTGGTGTCATTTCTTTCCACCACAGTTGAGAAAGATAGTTTAAAATTTTCCTCTTTATATATAAAATTTACTATGTCCCTACTACTTAATCTATATAATATGACCAATTTTGCTTAATTACCCATTGTGAGGAAGTGAAGGATTGTGGGATGAGCTCTGAATTGGGAGCTAAGAGATTTGGGAACAACTAGCTAACTAGTGTGAACATGAGAAAATCCTGTGAGATTTCTGGTTCTTTCAGATTTAAAAAGCTGCCATTAACGATGGCAGCTGCAAGCAGTAAGGTAAAATAGATAATATTTGTTACGTGAAATATTTTAACTTAGTCACATCTTTCTCAATGCTGAATTGAACATTTTTATATCTTAATCAGAGTTTTCCTCTGTCATGTCTGATAACTTTTTTTTCATCTCAGGAAGTAGAAACAGAGCAATACTTCACTCTCTTTCTGCCAGCATTGAAGGAGCGTGGATATGATGGATTTTTTTCTCCAAAGTCACGTGCCAAAATCATGTCTGAGCAGGAGAGAAAGCATGTGGACGGTTGTGCAATATTCTTCAAAACAGAAAAGTGAGTTAAGGAAACAGCATAATAGTTTAAACTTATTTTTTTAATTGTCACATATTTGAGATTATCTTTCATTTAACCCTGTAATAATAAACAAAAAGCTAGAAAGCAAGTGCTATAAAAATTAAAACTGTTGGTAATGTTTTACTTCTTGTGTTATGTATTAGAAATAAGAGTGCTTACTTTATTATTCCTTATGCTTCTGTTGCCAAAAGACACTAAAAATATTTAAGAGATATATATATTTGAATATGGCATTATAATCACATTTCCAAATATGTTTTCATGAAGTAAAACATTAGTTCAGGTGCATGAAAAGAAAGTAGTACTTTTTAAGGGTAGAAGTAAATGATGACAATATAAGTTGGTCACAGGGACAGTACAGCATGGAGATTCTGTAACATCTTTATATGTTGATAGATAGTAAACTACACTAGAAGGGGTGAACATTTAATAATATGAGTAACTGTTGAACCACTGTGTTATACATATGAAGCCAATATAAGATTGTATATCAATGATACTTAAGTAAAAAAAGAAAAAAGTTGTATACCATCAAAAAAAAAAAGTGATCATAGCCTCTTCCTGTGATTTTTTTTTGATAGTTGGCCTTTTCCAGAATCATTTATCAACCTTTTTGTCTTTTTCAATTAACATTTCATGCATTTATTTAATCATTTATTCACTAAAAGTTTACTGAGCATTTTCTTTGTGACAAGTGCTGTGTTAGTCACAGTAGACACAGGGTTTCTAATCCCACCCAGAGCTCAAGTCTAGTAGGAAAAGGTAGTCGTTTCAGAAAATCACAGTATAATATCATATATATAAAATAGATAAAGGAAGGTAGAAGAGAGACCCAGAGTTTATGGAGGTGGAGATTTAAGGGAATGATGGAGAAAGGATAATGGAAAGGACATTATCAAAACATACAGAAAACATGACCTGTGTTTTTTCAGGGCTGTTAATGTTGTTGATTAAAGTACAAAGATGAGAACATTTTGAATCTGCTTATTAAAATGCATGAATGATTTTGTAGAAGTCTCTGTATTTTAATATTTTTGAGTTTAAAAATGGAAAACAGTACCTGTTCAGCCTGCTTAACTCAGAGGAAGTTATGAAAGTTCAATGAGGTAATAGATGGGTAGGTACTTTGTAAACCATTCAGTGACCTGGAACTATTTTTATTATCATCTTACTTCTCTGTTTCTGTAGTCCTTGATAATTTTAGTATTTCTGCACTACTGGGTTTTTATGTTGTGTGCTTTGGATTTTGGAATTGCATTGCCTGCTTGAGGGTGCAGAGCAGCAGCCTTCCACATGCTCAGAATGCTCTCTCTTTGAGTGTTGGCTGAGTAACTACATGGTTAGAAACAGATTCTTTTGGTTATGTTGAGGAAAAGAGGAAAGCATATTTTTGCCTTATAAAAGCTGCCGATTATAGAGTGGAAAATTTGAAGGAATCTGCAATAGAGGAATGAAATGTGTAAAGTCTGATAGAGGTTGAATTCCATGCTTAATGATTTGGATTTGATACATTGGTAGGGAATCATCTACTTACTGGATAAGCATATATATACTTGTGACTATTTTCCAGTATTTCCCTGTTTAATTCCTCGTATAACAAAGCCAGTTAAATGCTTTTATTGATACAGGCATATTACCATCATGACATGTTATTTTAAGTAAATGGATTAAGCGAATTTGAAAGATCCTTGACCCACTTCTTTTCATTTATTTGTATGTATTTTCCTGTCTTTTTTGTGAATTTTCAGTAGAGATAGTTTCAATGTGGTTAATAATTACTGCACAGCTCTGTGGTATTTGAGATCAGAAAATACTAAATTCTTCTAGTGGGTTGGTGATTTTTTAAAAAATGAATTTAGAATAACAATAGCTATTAATTTCATAGTGTTTACATGTCAAACCTTTTACCTGTACACATTATCTTATTTAATTTTTAAAGCAATCCTGAGAGGTGGAAATAGAGCAAATCCCTCCTAATAGATGAGGAAGGCACAGAGTCTGGCCTCTTAGTCAATGCTTTAATCACTGCAATAAACTGAATTTTTAGTCTCTTTGTTTGAGCTTCCGATATTATTTGTACCTTTTTATAAGGTTATCTCATTTGGGAAAATTGCCTTAAACTTGATATGTGTTACCTCTAAATTCATATATAAATTTCCTTTAAGTACCATGTGTGAAGTATCATAATTTAAAGAACCGTATTGATAACATTGAGACATCTAACATCTAGCTCTTTTCCCATTTACTATTGTTTATTTCTGAAGGAAGGTAATATAGAAAGTTTTTATCATTCCCATCATAGTTTTGAGAGGAAAATCTAAATTCACTGGAGATAGGTAAGATTTTGAACTACCAATTAGTTACCAGGAAAATTTAAGCAACTGAGTATTTGAAAACTAATGCTTGAATTATTAACAGTGCTGTGAATTTGTTAAAGGCATGAACACATAGGAAATAAGTAGGTGTGTCATTTGGTTTTCTTCTCTTCCTCAACTCTTGTTGCCTAACGTGGACTCAGCAGTAAGATGAAGACTTTGAATGTGTTGATTACATTCTGCCTCTTATGAACTATACCAAATACTTGTTATTAGCTAACTCTCCAAAGCCAAACCATTTGGAATTTAACACAAGGTACACTACCCTGTCTTAATTCTATTTTTTCCTCATATTGGAGAGAGAATACAGTGCAAAGAAAAGACAATTTTGAAGCCAGGTGGTTCTCCATTTATGTAGCTGTGCAATCTTGAATGAGTGTCTCATGCTTTCTGGGCTTATTTCCATATATATATAATTTATATATTGTGAGATAACTTCTTTTATAGTTAACAAAACTAACAAACTCAAAGATAGCTGTAGAAAAGTACCTAAACTCTGTACTCTTTCTCAAAGTCTCATTCTTTGAAAACCAGAGTATCTGGTAATTCCTAATCTTCATTAATGGCAGTTTTTTCCCTTCTTGGAAAACAGTGGTACAGCATAGGTAACAGCAAATGGAAACTATAATAATTACTCTTTTTAGCAAAATGCTATATAAAAATCTCTTACTGTGATCAAAGAATAGGATACTGCTTAGTAAAGGCTAGGATACAGATTAACAATATTCAAAGAACTGAAATAGGATAAGATATTCCTTTTATCATATTTATTCTAGTTTAATCTTTGGGGATTCATAAGGCACTTTGAGATTTGGCAGCACCATTTGGTCATTATGACATCACTTTTTGGGTAGTTAGATGCAGAGATACCAGAAAATAGAATTTGCAGTTGATAAAGTGCCAGAAATCAGCTTCTGCTTTGTCCTCTATCTCAATAAGTACTATCTTTAGTTCAAAAATATATTTTAAAATGCATATATATATATATATATACACACATATATGTATTTATTTTGTATAGACATGTATGGAGAAACTGTTACTACAGATAAGTTTTTTAGACTCAGAAATTTAAATTTCTTTTTCCATATTTTGTCCTATTGACTTAGCAGTTAGTAGAAATGGGGTCTTGAGGCCAGATACACATTTAAAGAGATCCAAAATGGGGAGAAATGGAGATGAACCAGAACTAGATACTACACTTACTTGTTATTCCTGAGGTTTGCAGTTCTGATCTTATCATGCTCTGTTTCAAATCCATGAGAAAGGGAAAAAACAACAGTGTGACCATCACACTGTGATGAGGCCATTTCCTTCAGTAGAATTGGAAACTAAGGTATCCTGGTACTGAATCCTCACTGTTTTGCTTCTGCTTTCAATTCTTCTTCTAGTCTCAGAGGTACCAGGAAAGGCCAAGTCCTTGCTTTTCCTTCGTATGTTATTACAGGTAGTTTTGTGCTTGAGAAGAGGGCATGCAGAGGTTTCAGCATCATTCCAAAGTGACCTATTGTTGTAATCCTATCCTACATTTTGTTACTGGTTTCAGTTACTAATTTCTTCTCTTGTGGGTGGTGCTTCCAATTAGAATTTGTCTACCTGATTTTTTAAAAACAGACTGATTTTTGGTTTCTATCTGATGTTAACTTTCCCATTTACTTTATCTGGAACATAAAATTACCGCTTTGTGCCAGTTTCCTTTCCATTCCATTATGAATAATAATAGCTGTTTCACCTAACTTCAGAGGTTTCTTATGATGCTAACTTGATAAGAATGTGTAAGTGCTTTCAGAAGTTAAAAGAGTTGTACAAATATAGTAGGATAGCATATATCCACTTTTCTTCCCTATTTATCCCAGTCCCTAAGCTTACCTTCGTTAGTAAATTATTTCCTGGCACTCCCATGATTATTTAAATGCACCCAAGGACACATTTTATAGCATCTTACACCGAATGTACAATAAAAACTTCTATTTGGTTTAAGTTCAGGAGTGCTGGGATGTGATCCAGAAAGTGGCATTGTTAACTTTTGTGTGATTATATTCTCATCTTGACTATGTACTGCATTGTTCCTTTTGGTTCATAAACAAACTCAGGGAGAAAAATATTACTTAAGTTATAGACTGTTTTGCTTGCTTAAGTTGACATTCACTCTCTCTACTGTTAATTCAATCCCATCGAAGTCCATAAAATTACTTCTAGATTACAAGTTAGTAAGAAATTTATTTATCTTTTTGTTCTTTTTGAAGGGCTGTTTTGTACATGTTCTTCTGTACATGAAGCATTCAATCTAATCTTTCTTAAATCATCTTAAAACAAGGGTGGGGTCCTTGTTTGTTTTTTGGTCATGTTAGTGTGGATTATACATGGTCTCTTATACCCATTTAACCTTCTATGAAGTAGTATTTTTACAAAGGTGATTATGCAGAGGAATTCTTCACACTAAGATAAAAGAATAGAGCATCAGTAATGATGCTTTATCATTTGTTTGCTAGCTACAATTTAGGACGAATAAAATGAAATAGAGAAGCAAATCTAATAAAATTGTACATATTATTAGCAAGTCTTGATAGCTTGGATTAACAAGTAGTAACTATACACCAGTATGTGATATTCAAAAGAAATATCTAATACAAGGAATGGAGGAAGAGTGCTATTATGTCAAAATACCACCTGTATGGAAATGTGCGACAGAAAGCAGAAGCAGAGTGGAGTGTACTTGATTGTGTGTGGAAGGGAAAAGACATAGTAGTATTAAGGTAGTATGGATAGAATATGGATAATGATTTCTTACTATATTATAAATGTATTATTATAAGTATAGTATAAAATAAACAGAAATGAGGTAAGTTGTAGATTATATTTATCTGCACAAGTACTGGAAATCTCATTTTTTAAAAGCAGACTACCTGAGAAGTTCTTAAGAATCAAGAAACCTATCTGTGCTCTTATTTAAATCTCACTGGAAAGAAGGAGCTTTGTTTGGTTCCTTAGTTCTCAACTATCACTTTGGTTCTTCAACTGTTGGTGAGGCTGAAATGTTAAGACTTAGGAGTGTGACTCTGGCCCCTTTACTACCATTTCTAAGTGCCAAGGAAGGGAGTGTTAATTGTAATGATATATGTACTCTGTTTAGGAAAACTGGTTTTATTTTTCCAAACATTTTGAAACCAAAGACATCAAAAAGCAGATAGTGTAAGAAGATTGAGAAGTTTTAAAACTCAAAAGTAGGCCAATACATTCACAAATTATACCAAGGAGGAAGAAAGAGGGTAGTTGGAGGCATCTAATAAACTAAATAATTGTTCAGGATTCATTTAAAAGAAGTCAGTAACCAAGGATGTACTTTTTAAAAAATTAATGAACCTGTGATCTTTGCCAAGAAAATTAAGAAAAAGTAAAGATTTGGTCAAAGTGGTAAGGCAACAAGGAGGTTTTTAAAATAACATGTACTATAAAGAAAGGATTTGCTCATTGTGGATTGCATAATCACTGATGATTGGGTATGAAAAAACCAGAGCTATACAATTTCTACTTTTCTTTCATGATTTTTATTGATAATTTCAAAGTGGAAGACTAATTAAACAGGGTGAAGAGGAAATTGGCAAACCAAGAAGATGAGATTGGTAGGCCTCTAGAGAGTCATTTCTTTAACTAGTTAGATTTCCAAATCAAGGTAATTATGTCTGTGGTACTAGAAGATCTTGCAAAAGCATGATTAGAGAACTGGCATGGGCAGTCTCTAATATTCATGATAATGAATAATGGAGTATAAGAGAAGTTCTAGGATATTGGAGATGAATGACCCCATCTCATTTTTCAAAAAGAAATACTTTTCAATCCTCCATTTTCCTCATCTTTGTAATGAGAATAATTTGGGTTCTCCAGAAACAAGACTCTTGAGTTACTTTGGTGTTCAGAAGTTTATTAGGATCACCACCTGTGGAAAGGAAGTGGAAAGAAGCTGAATTGGGCATAGGGAGCAGAGCTGTATGTTGCAGGCCTGGCAGCCTCAGCTGAACACACCTGCAATTTGGAGCTGAAGTGGCCTGTTAAGAGTTAACCCCAGGACCAGAATCTCCAGACCTTTGTCTTTTCCTTTAGGTCTGCAATTGGATATGTGCCACTCCCATAAGTATTTGACCTAGAATGAGGCAACTCTGCGACTGGAGTAATGTCTGAAGGATTGATAGTCAATCTGGGCAGTGTATCTTCATTGTCCACCCCTTTGCACAGTTTTTGCAAATGTTAGGGCTGATATATATGAAATACCTCACAGTTTTGGTACAAAATAGATTCAGTAACAAGCAGCTATTATTCTCTCCTATTGAGAATTTTGATTATTTTAGAGAAGGTAGGTATATACACATAAGATATAGAGAAATCAAAAAGCTGGAAGGGTGGTGTAATCTTTTTGAAAAATAGAATGAAGATTCAAAATACCTTTAATATCTAAATGGGTAAACTAATGAGCAGAAGCTCATGAAATGAAAATAGAAAAAATGTCTACTGCTCTTAGATTATTATTATTATTAATATTTTATTAAGGTATCATTGATACACAATCTTATGCTCAGGTTTGCCATGAGTAACATTGTGTTTACTACATTCCCCCTATTATCAAGTCCCTACCACATACACCATTATAGTCACTGTCCATTAGCGTAGTAAGATGCTGTAGAGTCAATACTTGGCTTCTCTCTGTTGTACTGCCTTCCCTGTGCCCGCTCCCCCCTATATTATGTATGCTAATCATAATACCCCTTAATCCCCCTATCCCTCCCTTCCCACCCACCTTCCCAGTCCCTTTCCCTTTGGTAACTGTTAGGCCATTCTTGGGTTCTGTGAGTCTGCTGCTGTTTGGTTCTTTCAGTTTTGCTTTGTTGTTATACTCCACAGATGAGTGAAATCATTTGGTACTCATATTCCCCCACCTGGCTTATTTCACTGAGCATAATACCCTCTAGCTCCATTCCTGTTGTTGCAAATGGTAGGATTTGTTTTCTTCTTATGGCCGAATAATATTCCATTGTGTGTATATATACCACATCATCTTTATCCATTCATCTGCTGATGGACACTTAGGTTGCTTCCATGTCCTGGCTGTTGTAAATAGTACCGCGATAAACATAGGGGGGCATGTGTCTTTTTCAAACTGTGGTCCTGTTTTCTTAGGGTAAATTCCTAGGTGTGGAAATCCTGGGTCAAATGGTATTTCTATTTTGAGTTTTTCCATAATGCTTTCCCAAAGGTTGAACTAATTTACATTCCCACCAGCAGTGTAATAGGGTTCCACTTTCTACACATCCTCTCCAGTATTTGTCTTTTGGATGTTGGCCATCCTAACTAGTGTGAGGTGATATCTCATTGTGGTTTTAATTTGCATTTCTGTAATGATTAGCGAGGTGGAGCATCTTTTCATATGCCTGTTGGCCATCTGAATTTCTTCCTTGGAGAAGTGTCTGTTCAGCTCCTCTGCCCATTTATTAATTAGGTTATTTGCTTGGTGGTTGTTGAGGCATGTGAGCTCTTTATATATTTTGGATATCAACCCCTTACCAGATATGTCATTTATGAATATATTCTCCCATACTGTACGATGCCGTTTTGTTCTACTGATGGTGCCCTTTGCTTTACAGGAGGTTTTTACTTTGATACAGTCCCACTTGTTCATTTTTGCTTTTGTTTCCCTTGCCTGAGGAGTTATGTTCATGAAAAAGTTTCTCATGCATATATTCAAGAGAGTTTTGCCTGTGTTTTCTTCTAATAGTTTTATGGTTTCATTACTTATATTCAAGTCTTTGATCCATTTCTAGTTTACCTTTTTTTTATGGAGTTGGACAGTAATCCAGTTTCATTCTCTTACATGTAGCTGTCCAGTTTTGCCAACACCAGCTGTTGAAGAGGCTGTCATTTCCCCATTGTATATCCATGGCTCCTTTATCATATATTAATTGGCGATGTATGTGTGGGTTTATATCTGGGCTCTCTATTTCTGTTCCATTGATCTATGGGTCTTTTATGCCAGTACCAAATTGTCTTGATTACTGTGGCTGTGTAGTAGAGCTTGAAGTCAGGGAGATAATCCCCCCAGCTTTATTCTTCCTTCTCAGGATTGCTTTGGCTATTTGGGGTCTTTTGTGGTTCAGTGTGAATTTTAGAACTATTTGTTCCAGTTCATTGAATAATACCGTTAGTATTTTGATAGGGATTGCATTGAATCTGTAGATTGCTTTAGGCAGGATGGCCATTTTGACAATATTAATTCTTCCTACCGGAGCATGGGATGAATTTCCATTTGTTTGTGTCCTCTTGAATTTCTCTTAAGAGTGTCTTGTAGTTTTCAAGGTATAGGTCTTTCATTCCTTGGTTAGGTTTATTCCTAGGTATTTTATTCTTTTTGATGCAATTGTGAATGGAATTGTTTTCCTGATTTCTCTTTCTGCTAGTTCATCATTAGTGTATAGGAATGCCACAGATTTCTGTGTATTAATTTTGTATCCTGCAACTTTGCTGAATTCAAATATTATATCTAGTAGTTTTGGAATGGATTCTTTAGGGGTTGTTTTATGTACAATATCATGTCATCTGCAAACAGTGACAGTTTAACTTCTTCCTTACCCATCTAGATGACTTTTATTTCTTTGTGTTGTCTGATTGCCATAGCTAGGACCTCCAGTACTATGTTGAATAATAGCGGGAAGAGTGGGCATCCTTGTCTTGTTCCTGATCTTAGATGACAAGCTTTCAGCTTCTCACTGTTAAGTATGGTGTTCGCTGTGGGTTTGTCATATATGGCCTTTATTATGTTGAGGTTCTTGCCCTCTATACCCATTTTGTTGAGAATTTTTATCACGAAGGGATGTTGAATTTTGTCAAATGCTTTTTTTAGCATCTATGGAGATGATCATGTGATTTTTGTCTTTCTTTTTATTGATATAGTGGATGATGTTGATGGATTTTCAAATGTTGTACCATCCTTGCATCCTTGGGATGAATCCCACTTGATCATGTTGTATGATCCTCCTTATGTAGTTTTGAATTTGGTTTGCTAATACTTTGTTGAGTATTTTTGCATCTATTTTCATCAGGGAATATTGGTCTGTAGTTTTCTTTTTTTGTGGTGTCTTTACCTGATTTTGGTATTAGAGTGATGCTGGCTTCATAGGATGAGTTTGGAAGTATTCCCTCCTCTTCTATTTTTTTGGAAAACTTTAAGGGGAATGGGTATTATCTCTTCTCTGAATGTCTGATGAAATTCTCTGGTGAAACCATCTGGCCTGGAAGTTTTGTTCTTGGGTAGTTTTTTGATTACTGATTCAATTTCAGTGCTGGTAATTGGTCTGTTTAGATTTTCTGTTTCTTCCTTGGTCAGTCTTTGAAGGTTGTATTTTTCTAGGAAGTTGTCATTTTTTCTAGGTTATCCAGTTTGTTAGCATATAATTTTTCATAGTATTCTCTAATAATTCTTTGTATTTCTATGGTGTCCATCTTGATTTTTCCTTTCTTATTTTTGATTCTGTTTATGTGTGTAGATTCTGTTTTTTTCTTGATAAGTCGGATTAAGAGTTTATCTATTTTGTTTATTTTCTCAAAGAACCAGCTCTTGGTTTCATTGATTTTTTTCTGTTGTTTTATTCTTCTGAATTTTATTTATTTCTTCTCTGAGCTTTACTATGTCCCTTCTTCTACTGACTTTGGGCCTCACTTTTCTTCTTTTTCCAGTTTCAGTAGTTGTAGATATTGATTGTTCGTTTGGCATTGTTCTTCCTTCTTTAAATAGACTTGGGTTGCTGTATACTTTCCTCGTAGAACTGCCTTCACTGCGTCCCACAGAAGTTGGGGCTTTGAGCTGTTGCTTTCATTTGTCTCCATATATTGCTTGATCTCCATTTTAATTTGGTCATTGATCCATTGATTATTTAGGAGCATGTTTTTAAGCCTCCATATGTTTGTGAGCCTTTTTGTTTTCTTTGTAAAATTTATTTCTGGCTTCATACGTTTGTGATCTGTAAAGTTGCTTGGTACAATTTCAATGTTTTTTAATTTGCTGAGGCTCTTTTTGTGGCCTAGTATGTGGTCTATTCTGGAAATGTTCTATGTCCACTTGAGAAGAATGTGTATCCCTCTGCTTTTTGTGGAGTGTTCTGTAGATGTCTGTTAGGTCCATCTGTTCTAATGTGTTGCTCAGTGCCTCTGTCTCCTTACTCCTCTTAGATTATTAAAAGAAGAGAAAGAGGGAGGGTCAACATTATTTGAACGTACAGAAAAATATTTATATGCAAAAATGTTCATAATAGCATTAGTTATAATAGTTAAAATCTGAAGTAACATAAGTGGTCCAACAAGTACTAATTAAATTATGGTGAATCTGTATAGCAGATGGTAATACAATCATAAACATTTAGTTTAAAGAATAATTTTATAGGGAAAGTCCCTGGTAGAACATTCATTAATACATCAAAACATAAATTTATAAAGTATTGTCCTTATTATGTAAAAATATTTGTGTACATATGCATGGAGAGAAGTCTTGAGAAATATATATTGACTTAGTTAATGGGAATATGGGGTTTCAGGTGACTATATATTTTCTTTGTATTTTTCCTCATTCTCAAATCTCTACAGTAAACATATGTAATTTACAAGATCATTTCTTTCACTTACTTGTTTTTAAGCATATTTGAATTAAGCATGTTTTAAAAACCAGGAATTCAGATACCTGGTTTAAGAGATCAAAAACTTTAAGATGTATGTTAGTTCTTATTCAGTTATAATTCATGTGGCTTTTCCCAAAGTGAAGTTTCAATCTTTGTTGACAAAAATACAGTCCAAAAGGAAGAGGGAAGTACTTGATTATATCCAATTCTAGATACTACACCTTTGGGTAAACTTGAGTTGTTAAGAGGAATAACTGTCTTACACCATATATCAGAAAAGAAGTTGATCATTTCTTTTCTAGAAAAGACTTTTGGGATATTTAAAGTACTGTCAAGTGGAAAAGAAATTAGATTTATTCTATACTTTAAAGAAATGATCTAGATCTAGGTTTAATGGAAGAAAGATAGAAGGAAACAAATTTTAGTTAAGGAAGATATTTCTAGTAATTAAATAACTCCCCCCATCCCAAATAATGGCCCAGCTTCGATAGAAGTAAAATATTTCAGTACTAAAAACATTACTATTAAGTAGCATTCTCAGACTTTCTTACAGAGCCCTGGGTTCCTATAAATAAGTTTTAAGAGTTCTGTAAATATTTAGAAAATATTTTAACAGCTAAATGCAAATACTTGAGCTGTAAGTTGGAAATAATGTGTTTACTCAAATGTTTCAACTTTGGAAATCAATAACATTATCTGATATTCTGCTTAGTTGATTTGTTTTGTTGCAGACCTCTGAATCAGGTTTTTACCTGCTCACTTGCTTTTTCTGATTCAAGGCCAGTTATTTACCACTTACATTTGTATCTGTGTGAATCAGGATTTTTATGGATACTGTGTAATCAAAGCAAAATATAGAAATAAATTGTATACTGAGACTGATAGAAGACTGTAATTATCATCTATACCCTCTGATTTCAAATGTTTATATTCATCAGAATAGATTCATTGTTTTCAGTGATTGATTTATTCAAACATAATACTGATTTGATTTGTTTTATGTATGGGATTCATACCAGGCATTGCTTGAAAGAGGTATTCCACTGCTTAAACATATTTGAAAAAGTCTGGTATGCAGGATGGCCAGTTCTACCTAAGGAATATAGTTGAATCTGCCTACTACTTTTTATTTCTCTTTCCTTAGTCTAAGCCACCATCATCTGTCATCCAGAGAACCTCAAAAACTTTCTGATTGGTCTCAGAGTTCCCACTTTGGCTCCTGTAATCTATTCTCCACAAAGCATTTGGAGTGATCTTAAGATAAATAACATCATGTCTTTCCTTAGAACCTTTAGCCCTTCCTCTTCCTTCCATCTCCAAAATCATTTCATACCCTTCATTTTTTTCTAACCTGTAAACATACAAAATTCTTTGCTGGCTCAGGACCATTATTTCTTCCTCTATCTGGAATGCTTTTAATCCCATTCTTCAATTTGGTAATTCCTCATTCTTTTTTTTTTTTTTTTTTTTTTTAGATAATTATTTTTTATTGAAGGGTAGTTGACACACAGTATTACATTACATTAGTTTCAGGTGTACAACACAGTGATTCAACATTTACATACATGATATTTCTAGGTACCAGCTATCACCATACCAAGTTGTTACAATATTTTGACTATATTCCTTATGCTATACATTACATCCCGGTTACTTATTTATTTTACAATTGGAAGTGTGTACTTTTTTTTTGGTTGTTGTTGTTAGGGCATCTCTCATATTTATTGATCAAATGGTTGTTAACAACAATAAAATTCTGTATACGGGAGTCAATGCTCAATGCACAATCATTAATCCACCCCAAGCCTAATTTTCGTCAGTCTCCAATCTTCTGAAGCATAACGAACAAGTTCTTACATGGAGAACAAATTCTTACATAGTGAATAAGTTACATGGTGAACAGTACAAGGGCAGTCATCACAGAAACTTTTGGTTTTGCTCATGCATTATGAACTATAAACAGTCAGTTCAAATATGAATACACATTTGATTTTTATACTTGATTTATATGTGGATACCACATTTCTCTCTTTATTATTTTTAATAAAATGCTGAAGTGGTAGGTAGATACAACATAAAGGTAGAAAACATAGTTTAGTGTTGTAAGAGAGCAAATGTAGATGATCAGGTGTGTGCCTGTAGACTATGTGTTAATCCAAGCTAGACAAGGGCAATAAAACATCCACGTATGCAGAAGATTTCTCTCAGAACAGGGAGGGTGAGGTTCTAAGCCTCACCTCTGTTGATCCCCAATTTCTCACCTGATGACCCCCCTGCGACTGTGCCTGTCTTAGGTTGTTCCTCCCTTGAAGAATCTTACCCGTCTCTGGCTAACCAGTCATCTTCCGGGGCCATACAGGGAAATGTTAAGTTGGTAAGTGAGAGAGAAGCCTTATTGTTTGAAATGGTTAGCTTTTTATTTCTTTGCATATTTATGCCCTGTGGCTTCTATGCCCAGCATTTGTCTTGAGGTATCTTTACCACTTGGAGGAGTTATGATACTCGGTAAATTTGATATGAGGCACGAATTCTATTTAAGAATTCGTTGTAATTAGGAAGGAAGAAGAAAAGCTATAGAAGTAGCAGGCGGGAGAAAACATGGGAAGATTGATTATTTCTTTGACATATCTTCTTGTAGAGTAACTTCAGCATGTATAGATTTTAAGCTACTACTTAAATTGCGCACACACATTAACATAATAGGAGTATAGTTACATAACCAAAGCATACCTGTAATTACCAGCCATCTCCAGTGAAACCAAGAAAACCAGTTAGGCACCCTAGGCATTTGTGAAAACTTATCAATGATATGATGGTTATTATCTAACTGAATTTGAATAGTTTGAGAAAAATCAGACAAATTAAAACAACCCATTCCTGGGCACTGTTCACATCCCATATGTTCTTTTAACAGTAAATAGTCTGTAGTTGTAAGATTTTGGAGCGCTACAATTTGCACTTCTCCAAATTCTTGGATGAGTTCCAACAGTATAGATCCAGTCAAATTTGTTGTTTTACCGTATGCACAGGCCAGCTTAGATATCTCCTTCATTCCCATGGCAAGTCCAGGAGCTGGTGGGATGAGTGCATCTACAGCTGTAGCAGTGCGTGGATCTTTGTTGGGGTTTTTTGATGATCATCTTCTGGCATGAGTCTTCCCGAGAGTGCTGATGTTGGAAGTTCTCTTTCATATCGTGTCTTAGTTCATTTTCGGGGTAGCCAAATTAGGCTTTGATCCTCTGTATAAACACAAACAGACCCTTTGCCTACACTTTTATATGTCCTTTATATCATTGTGTAGAACTCATTAGAGGTCACCACATAGGAACTGCATTTTTTTTTTTTAATCATTAATCTACACTTGCATGACGAATACTTTGTTTACTAGGCTCTCCCCTATACCAGGTCCCCCCTATATACTCCTTTACAGTCACTGTCCATTAGCGTAGCAACCTGTTGTAGAATCACTACTTGTCTTCTCTGTGTTGTACAGCCCTCCCGTTTCTCCCACCCCGCTATGGATGCTAATCTTAATACCCCCCTACTTCTCCCCCCCTTATCCCTCCCTACACACCCATCCTCCCCAGTCCCTTTCCCTTTGGTACCTGTTAGTCCATTCTTGAGTTCTGTGATTCTGCTGCTGTTTTGTTCCTTCAGTTTTTCCTTTGTTCTTATATTCCACAGATGAGTGAAATCATTTGGTATTTCTCTTTCTCTGCTTGGCTTGTTTCACTGAGCAAAATACCCTCCAGCTCCATCCATGTTGCTGCAAATGGTTGGATTTGCCCTTTTCTTATGGCTGAGTAGTATTCCATTGTGTATATGTACCACACCTTCTTTATCCATTCATCTATCGATGGACATTTAGGTTGCTTCCAATTCTTGGCTATTGTAAATAGTGCTGCGATAAACATAGGGGTGCACTGATCTTTCTCATACTTGATTGCTGCATTCTTAGGGTAAATTCCTAGGAGTGCAATTCCTGGGTCAAATGGTAAGTCTGTTTTGAGCATTTTGATGTACCTCCATACTGCTTTCCACAATGGTTGAACAAGTTTACATTCCCACCAGCAGTGTAGGAGGGTTCCCCTTTCTCCACAGCCTCGCCAACATTTGTTGTTGTCTGTCTTTTGGATGGCAGCCATCCTTACTGGTGTGAGGTGATACCTCATTGTAGTTTTAATTTGCATTTCTCTGATAATTAGCGATGCGGAGCATCTTTTCATGTGTCTGTTGGCCATCTGTATTTCTTTTTTGGAGAACCGTCTGTTCAGTTCCTTTGCCCATTTTTTAATTGGGTTATTTGTTTTTTGTTTGTTGAGGCGTGTGAGCTCTTTATATATTCTGGACGTCAAGCCTTTATCGGATGTGTCATTTTCAAAGATATTCTCTCAACTGTAGGGTTCCTTTTTGTTCTATTGATGGTGTCTTTTGCTGTACAGAAGCTTTTCAGCTTAATATAGTCCCACTTGTTCATTTTTGCTGTTGTTTTCCTTGCCCGGGGAGATATGTTCAAGAAGAGGTCACTCATGTTTATGTCTAAGAGGTTTGTGCCTATGTTTTCTTCCAAGAGTTTAATGGTTTCATGACTTACATTCAGGTCTTTGATCCATTTTGAGTTTACTTTTGTATATGGGGTTAGACGATGGTCCAGTTTCATTCTCCTACATGTAGCTGTCCAGTTTTGCCAGCACCATCTGTTGAAGAGACTGTCATTTCGCCATTGTATGTCCATGGCTCCTTTATCAAATATTAATTGACCATATATGTCTGAGTTAATGTCTGGATTGTCTAGTCTGTTCCATTGGTCTGTGGCTCTGTTCTTGTGCCAGTACCAAATTGTCTTGATTACTATGGCTTTATAATAGAGCTTGAAGTTGGGGAGTGAGATCCCCCCTACTTTATTCTTCTTTCTCAGGATTGCTTTGGCTATTCGGGGTCTTTGGTGGTTCCATATGAATTTTTGAATTATTTGTTCCAGTTCATTGAAGAATGTTGCTGGTAGTTTCATAGGGATTGCATCAAATCTGTATATTGCTTTGGGCAGGATGGCCATTTTGACGATATTAATTCTTCCTAGCCATGAGCATGGGATGCGTTTCCATCTGTTAGTGTCCCCTTTAATTTCTTTTAAGATTGACTTGTAGTTTTCAGAAAGAAGTCTTTCACTTCTTTGGTTAGGTTTATTCCTAGGTATTTTATTTTTTTTGATGCAATTGTGAATGGAGTTGTTTTCCTGATTTCTCTTTCTGTTGGTTCATTGTTGGTATATAGGAAAGCCACAGATTTCTGTGTGTTGATTTTGTATCCTGCAACTTTGCTGTATTCCGATATCAGTTCTAGTAGTTCTGGGGTGGAGTCTTTAGGGTTTTTTATGTACAGTATCATGTCATCTGCAAATAGTGACAGTTTGACTTCTTCTTTGCCAATCTGGATTCCTTGTATTTTTTTGTTTTGTCTGATTGCCGTGGCTAGGACCTCTAGTACAATGTTAAATAACAGTGGGGAGAGTGGGCATCCTTGTCTAGTTCCCGATCTCAGAGGAAATGCTTTCAGCTTCTCGCTATTCAATATAATGTTGGCTGTGGGTTTTTCATAGATGGCCTTTATTATGTTGAGATACTTGCCCTCTATTCCCATTTTGCTGAGAGTTTTTATCATGAATGGATGTTGAACTTTGTCAAATGCTTTTTCAGCAACTATGGAGATGATCATGTGGTTTTTGTCTTTCTTTTTGTTGATGTGGTGGATGATATTGATGGACTTTTGAATGTTGTGCCATCCTTGCATCCCTGGGATGAATCCCACTTGGTCATGGTGTACGATGGTTTTGATGTATTTTTGAATTCGGTTTGCTAAAATTTTGTTGAGTATTTTTGCGTCTACATTCATCAGGGATATTGGTCTGTAGTTTTCTTTTTTGGTGGGGTCTTTGCCTGGTTTTGGTATTAGGGTGATGTTAGCTTCATAGAATGAGTTTGGGAGTATCCCCTCCTCTTCTATTTCTTGGAAAACTTTAAGGAGAATGGGTATTATGTCTTCCCTGTATGTCTGATAAAATTCTGAGGTAAATCCATCTGGCCCGGGGGTTTTGTTCTTTGGTAGTTTTTTGATTACCGCTTCAATTTCGTTGCTGGTAATTGGTCTGTTTAGATTTTCTGTTTCTTTTTGGGTCAGTCTTGGAAGGTTGTATTTTTCTAGGAAGTTGTCCATTTCTCCTAGGTTTCCCATCTTGTTAGCATATAGGTTTTCATAGTAGTCTCTAATAATTCTTTGTATTTCTGCGGGATCTGTTGTGATTTTTCCTTTCTCATTTCTGATACTGTTGATTTGTGTTGACTCTCTTTTCCTCTTAATAAGTCTGGCTAGAGGCTTATCTATTTTGTTTATTTTCTCGAAGAACCAGCTCTTGGTTTCATTGATTTTTGCTATTGTTTTATTCTTCTCAATTTTATTTATTTCTTCTCTGATCTTTATTATGTCCCTCCTTCTGCTGACCTTAGGCCTCATTTGTTCTTCTTTTTCCAATTTTGATATTTGTGACATTAGACCGTTCATTTGGGATTGCTCTTCCTTTTTTAAATATGCTTGGAGTGCTATATACTTTCCTCTTAAGACTGCTTTTGCTGCGTCCCACAGAAGTTGGTGCTTAGTGTTGTTGTTGTCATTTGTTTCCATATATTGCTGGATCTCCATTTTGATTTGGTCATTGATCCATTGATTATTTAGGAGCGTGTTGTTTAGCCTCCATGTGTTTGTGAGTCTTTTTGCTTTCTTTGAACAGTTTATTTCTAGTTTAATGCCTTTGTGGTCTGAAATGTTGGTTGGTAGGATTTCAATCTTTTGGAATTTTCTGAGGCTCTTTTTGTGTCCTAGTATGTGGTCTATTCTGGAGAATATTCCATGTGCACTTGAGAAGAACGTGTATCCTGTTGCTTTTGGATGTAGAGTTCTGTAGATGTCTATTAGGTCTATCTGTTCTAGTGTGTTGTTCAGTGCCTCTGTGTCCTTACTTATTTTCTGTCTGGTGGATCTGTCCTTTGGAGTGAGTGGTGTGTTGAAGTCTCCTAGAATGAATGCATTGCATTCTATTTCCTCCTTTAGTTCTGTTAATATTTGTTTCAGGTATGTTGGTGCTCCTGTATTGGGTGCATATATATTTATAATGGTTATATCCTCTTGATGGACTGAGCCCTTTATCATTATGTAATGTCCTTCTTTGTCTTTTGTTACTTTCTTTATTTTGAAGTCTGTTTTGTCTGATACCAGAATTGCAACACCTGCTTTCTTCTCTCTGTTGTTTGCTTGAAATATCTTTTTCCATCCCTTGACTTTAAGTCTGTGCGCGTCTTTGGGTTTGAGGTGAGTCTCTTGTAAGCAGCATATGGATGGATCTTGCTTTTTTATCCATTCTATTACTCTGTGTCTTTTGATTGGTGCATTCAGTCCATTTACATTTAGGGTGATTATTGAAAGGTATGAATTTATTGCCATTGCAGGCTTTAAGTTTGTGGTTACCAATGGTTTAGGGTTAGCTTCTTTACTGTCTTACTGTCTAACTTAACTCGCTTGTTGAGCTATTATAAACACAATCTGATGATTCTTTATTTCTCTCCCTTCTTATTCCTCCTCCTCCCTTCTTCATATATTGGGTGTTTTGTTGTGTGCTCTTTTTAGGAGTGCTCCCATCTAGAGCAGTCCCTGTAGGATGCCCTGTAGAGGTGGTTTGTGGGAGGCAAATTCCCTCAACTTTTGCTTGTCTGGGAATTGTTTAATCCCTCCTTCATATTTAAATGATATTCGTGCTGGATACAGTAGTCTTGGTTCGAGGCCCTTCTGTTTCATTGCATTAAGTATATCATGCCATTCTCTTCTGGCCTGTAGGGTTTCTGTTGAGAAGTCTGATGATAGCCTGATGGGTTTTCCTTTGTAGGTAACCTTTTTTTTCTCTCTGGCTGCTTGTAATACTTTGTCCTTGTCTTTGATCTTTGCCATTTTAATTATTATGTGTCTTGGTGTTGCCCTCCTTGGATCCCTTGTCATGGGAGTTCTGTGTACCTCTGTGGTCTGAGAGGCCATTTCTTCCCCTAGTTTGGGGAAATTTTCAGCAATTATTTCTTCAAAGACATTTTCTATCCCCTTTTCTCTCTCTACTTCTTCTGGAATGCCTATGATTCTTATATTACTCCTTTTATATTGATCACTCAGCTCTCTTAAAATTCTTTCATTCCTGGAGATCCTTTTATCTCTCTCTGCATCAGCTTCTCTGCGTTCCTGTTCTCTGTTTTCTAGTCCATTAATGGTCTCTTGCATCTCGTCCATTCTGTTTTGAAGTCCTTCCAGAGCTTGTTTTATTTCTGAATTCTCCTTCCTTAGTTCTTGCATATTTCTCTGCAAGTCCATCAGCATGGTTATGACTTTTGTTTTGAATTCTTTTTCAGGTAGACTGGCTAAATCTATCTCCCCAGATTCCTTCTCAGGGAAAGATGTAGCAGATGCTGAAGCTGTCTGGGTTAGTCTTGTCTGGATCATATTTTTTTGCCTTTTCATGTTGACTGGTGCTATTGACTGTCAGCTGGGAGGGCCAAAATTTTCACTTACTACTGGCCTTTCTTTACTGGGGCAACTGCGACCCCTAGTGGCTTGTGTTGGGTAATTGCGTGTAGAGTGGGTCTTTGTGTCTTGCCTGGCCGGAAGGGAGAAATTTCCCTTTCTGTGGGCGGAATTTGTCTCAGGCTGCTTCTCTGCTTTCGCAGCGCCTGGTGCGGTGATGGATGGGGGGGCTGCTTGACTGTTTGCCTCCGTGAGGGGTCTCAGAGCTGTTGCCCAGGGGGTTAGTGCACCCGGTTTTCCCTGTAATTTCCAGCTGCTGTACTGTGACCTGGGTTGTTTCCGTCAAGCTGTTAAGTCCCTGTCCCTTTAAGACTTTCAAAAAGCCCCCGCTTTTCTTTGTCACAGGGGCATCAGCTTCAGCACCCGCTCAGAGGTCTTACTCCCTGTTCCCCCAGTATCCAGGGCCCCCTGGGCATGTACTGTGTCTGCGCTCTGGCCCGGATGGCTGGGGCTGGGTGTTCGGCAGTCCTGGGCTCCGTCTCCCTCCCGCTCTGCCTACTCTTCTCCCGCCGGGAGCTGGGGCGAGGGGCGCTCGGGTCCCGCGGGGCCGGGGCTTGTATCTTACCCCTTTCACCAGTCGCTGGGTTCTCGCTGGTGTAGCTGCAGTCTGGCCACTGTCCTGCGTCTTCTGGTCTCTCTTTTAGGGCTAGTTGTGTTTGTTGTATTTTCAAAAGTATATATGTTTTTGGGAGGAGATTCCCACTGTCCTACTCACGCTGCCATGTTGGCTCCGCCTCCCAATTCCTCATTCTTTATGTTTCATCTTAAAGGTCACTTCTTTAGAGGGTGGAAACTGTAGTACCTTTAATCACTCTGGGTTAGAAATAGGTACACAGTCTGACCTCATATTCTTCTCAGCTCATCTGAGACATTAAGAATTGGAGCAAGGAGAGGAGTGTTATTTCATCTAGCACAGTGTCCTGCAGCATACTAAGATTTTAGTATTTTTGAAGGGGTGTGCATGCTTCTGTTTCAAAGCTAGGAGGAGGATGAGGTAGGGGCCTGTTAAAGGAACAAAGATATCTTCTCTCCACTCAAGTCCTAGTGAAAAGTAGATAAAATATTTAGTAGGTTTTGGTCATTTATAAAAATTTCATGAACTTAATAAAACTAGGCTGGAAGAGGTTAAATGGCTTGACCAAGGTCATACTGCTATTACTGCTATTAAATGTCAGTGCTGGATTCAATTCTCTTAAATCCTATAGCTCTACAATACTTCGCAACTAAGGTAAAAAAAAAAAGCTTTTAGTGCAAAAGCAGTAGTCACAGGGAGAGCCATTCTACATCTCACAGTTGTTCCTCTGAACACTATGTACATGTGGTTCCAGTTTTCCTGGAATAGCCAGATGGGGAACTTGATTCTCCTTAGCTGAGATGAGGGTGTGCACCTGCATTTTCTTGTCAAATCTCTTGATCCAGGGAGAATAAAACCGCAACAGGGTAGGTAGATTTTATTCTTTCTTATTAACTTGCCAACTCAGGTAAGTGTGTTCAGCTTTGAAATACCATAAAGTCCCAACAGTAGTTTAAGGAAATGGGAAAAGGGTAATTTACTTCTTCACACACAAGAAGTCAAGAAATAGCCATCCAGTCAATTGCTTCACAGTCCATAGTGGGCTGCCTTTTGCCCTTCTGCTTCTCACCACATGGACAATGGTTATCTATATGCCATCTTTGCTAGATAGTGCTTCCAAGAAAGTTTTTACAGTAGTAAGACTTCATATGTCTCATTGGCCAGACGTGTGTCACATGACCTCTTAGAGCTAGAAAATGACTAGGAGACAGTGAACAGTGAATAGTGTCTGTATCTTGTGCCCCCTTGTTTGATGTCTTTTAGCATGACAGTCCATGTGCCTGATATCATCATCATAATGCATTTTACCTTTTAGATTTACATTGGTGCAGAAACATACAGTGGAATTTAACCAAGTGGCAATGGCTAATTCAGATGGATCCGAAGCTATGCTGAACAGAGTGATGACAAAAGACAATATTGGTGTTGCTGTGGTATTAGAGGTCCACAAAGAACTATTTGGAGCAGGTCAGTGCCATTTAAAATGTTTTTACTAAAAATAAACACCATCCCAAGCTTTTCCATCTCAAACAAATGCTGAGACTCTTGCTGTTATTTAGTGCACAACTATTTTCTTGTCAGAAAAGGAGATGATCCGGAAAATAACATTAATTATGTAAAGCATCATATATTTCTTGGGATATTACCACATAATCTGTAAAAGGAAAGTAATATGCCAGTAATTCTAAAAGGTTATTTGAAATAGGAAATGTTTTAGTTAGGCTGAATTTGGAAATTATGGTGAGTCGGTTCTCTTTTTAGCCATAATTTTAGCTTTTCGTGTGTGGAATCTTTTGTCTTTAAGGTTAAGTACTTGACAAGTTTTCTCTAATTTCTTTGTTATATCTCAGTCATTGTTATGGTAAGAGGGATCTTTTATCTAGCTGATATTTTTCTTTTGCATGGTGGATTATTTATAGCTTCCTTCAAAGTCAGAAACTCATTATGTACTTTGCATATCCAGACCTTTTCTCCCCTTTCTACTGCCTGCCTTTGAGCATTTCATTGTTTACATTTTAGGCAAGAACGAGGAGATGATAAGACATAAGACCACTTCAGAACTTTATTTAAAACAATTTTTTTCCATACTTACTAGCTGCAGAAGAGAAGATTTTTTTTCTTGAATATTGATATGAATTATTCAGATCATGCATATCTGTCAAATCTCCTTTATTCACTGTTTTTCAGTTTATCCTTCATCAAAGACAATCTTTGATACGAGGTTTTAAATTCTTTTTAAGCCTCTCCATTTTTACCTACTTTTTTTGTCCTTTCCAGTCTCATTCTTCTCTGAAGTTTGTACCTTTTTTTCTTATATCGTGAAAATTGAATTTATTTTGGAGTTTTACTTTCCTTTTAATTTGTTGAAGAGTAAGTGTAAATTACTCAGTAGACAGTTTCACATTCTGAAATATGCCTCTTACACTCCTAGAAGAGGAATTGAATATTATAGGTGGTGCTTATGGCCCCTTTGAAGGGCAAGTTTTTAATATTTCATACAGTGAGCATTTAATCTACAGCTAATTGACATTATGAAACTTACAGGAAAGGCAAGAGCTTTAGAGAATTTTGGCTGCAACTTTTTTTTTATGATCAAATTGCTTTTAAAATGACTATTTCAATATTTGTAAATTGGCTAATATCCAAAATATATAAAGAATTCATGAAACTCAATAGGAAAAAACAAACAATCTGATTAAAAAATGGGTATAGGGTCTGAAGAGATATTTTTCCAAAGAAGACATACAGGTGGCCAGCAGACCCATGAAAAGATGCTCAGTGTCACTAATCATCAGGGAAATGCAAATCAAACCAGAATGAAAATAGTTGTCAAAATGGCTGTTATCAAAAAGTCAAACACAACTGTTTTGGTGAGAATATGGAGAAAAGGGAACCCCTGTGCACTGTTAGTAGGAACGTAAATTGGTGCAGCCACTATGGGAAACAGTAGGGAAGTTCCTCAAGAAATTAAAAACAGAAGTACCATATGATCCAGAAATTTCTCTTCTGGGTCTTTATCCAAATAAAATGAAAACACTGGTTTGAAAAGATATGTGCCCCCTGTTTTTATTGCAGCATCATTCACAGTAGCCAAGATATGGAATCAACCTAAGTGTCCATCTATGGGTGAATGGGTAAGAAGATGTAGTGTATATATTTAATGGACTATTACTTAGCCATAAAAAAAGAATGAAATCTTGCCAGTTGTGACAACATGGATAGGACCTAAGGGCATTAAGCTAAGCAAAATAAGTAAGAAAATGCCAAATACTGTATGATTTCACTTACATGTGGAATCTAAAAAATAAAACAAATGACCAAGCAAAACCAAAAGCATAGATACAGAGAACAGAATGGTGACTCTAGTTAGTAATATTGTAGATTATTCTTGAAAGTTGTCAAGAGTAATCATAAGAGTTAACTCTATGGTGACCAATGGTAACAGACTTACTATGGTGATCATTTCACAATGTGCATGAATGTGAATCATTATGTTCTACAGCTGAAACCAGTACAATGTTATATGTCACTTACACTTCAACAAAAAAATTTTTTAATGACTACTGCTGTCTCATGGTTACTTCAGTTACTTAGTTACTTGTTTACTCAACACTGAAGATAATTAAAGTTTGGTAAGACAAGAGGAAACTTAACTTTACCAAAATCATAGACTTAGTGTTGTGCCCAGAATTCGTGATCCCCAAAGACTCTGAGGGAGCTGAGTCTGGTGCAAAAGCAAAGAGCCTTTATTTGAGCTAGCTCGAGCTCAATCTCCCATCTGCACCAATGCAGTGGCGAGATGCTGGAGAGAGAGCGTGTTTCAAAAGCACAAAGGTTTTATAGGGGTTTAGGGGCAGTTGGCGGGGTGATGGTCGTGGCTTTAGCTGATTGGCTGGGGAAGGGTCAGGGCCCTGTTGCCGGGCATGGTTTGAGCGGGAACGGGGCTGGGTCAGGGACACAGTTACTCAGAACGGTGGGCACAGAACAAAAATGGAGTCGGTCCCGGTTGCTCTTTCAATCCCCCTTGTCATGTTGCTTACGGGCCCAATCATGGGACTGGCTGCATTGCTATTTGGCTTTTTTCTGTTACTAGGGGCTTATATTGAGCACGGAGGACCATTAGTTGGACGGCCCCCACGCGGTCTCTGACAAACTGGACCAGCGGGGTAACAGGGACTCGAGCTGCAAGGTGGTGCAGGCAGCCGCCTGACGGTGATTAGATCACTGGATTTTGGGGATGTCAACCAGAGGTGTCCAGTTGAGACACAGGACCAGGAGACGCAGAAATTGTCTGCTGCTGATTCGCAGGGGTCCCCTGATGTCCAAGAAGGTTCAGGGCAGATGTAAAAGTGGGGCGGGGGGTTTTTGGGGTTAAAGGGCTTGGGTTTGAGGCAGGGTTCTGGGCATTCAAGATGGAAGAGGCTTAGTAGGTTAAACCTGAGTTCTGGAAACCAGGTGTCTCTGGGTGGGTCTTGGAAATCTGACTAAGGATTGTCCCCAAGCTGGTGTCTGTGATTTGCCATGTAATGTTCAGGGGGGTGTGGGGACTCTCGGCAGCATGAGCAGTGAGAAGTAGAACTAACAAGAGTTACTAACATCAGGCGGGTTGAGTGCGCCATAGCCTGAGCTTGAGCGGGTTGTGTTGGTCCTGATTGATGATCCATTGGGTGACAAAGTTTTTCCGGATTGTGGAAGGGTCCGCTGGCCGAATGTGGGTGTGATGGACCCAGGTTGCGATGCCATCTACTTTGAGAGCAGTGGGGGTTGTCAGTACCACGATGTAGGGTCCCTTCCAGTGCGGCTCAAGGGTTTCTCGGCGGTGCCTTTTGACGTAGACCCAGTCTCCTGGCCTGTACTGATGAGGTGCCGGGGTCGTGCCAGCTTCGTAGATGGCACAGAGGCATGGCCAAATGTCCTCATGTGCCTTCTGGAGCCCTCTCAAGGAAAAAAACAGGTCTTGGTTTTCAAATTCAGCAAGAAGTTCAGCTTTAAGGTTGGGAATGTTGGGGGTGTCCTGCTAAACATGATCTTGTAGGGAGTAAGACCCAGGGTGTAAGGAGTGTTTCTCACCCAGTAAAGGGCGTACAACAGGAGAGCTACCCAGTCCCTGCCAGTCTCCATGGTTAATTTGGTAAGGGTCTCTTTTAGGGTTCTATTCATCCTTTCTACCTGTCCTGAGCTCTGGGGCTTATAAGCACAATGTAATTTCCAACCTGCCCCAATAGCCTTGGCTACTGCCTGAGTTACCTGTGAGATGAAAGCTGGTCCATTGTCTGATCCTGTCATGGCAGGAAAACCATACCTGGGTAGGATGTCTCCTAGTAGTTTCTTGTCCACTGTCTGAGTCGTTTCGTGCTTGGTTGGGTATGCCTCGACCCAGCCAGAGAAGGTGTCTATAAATACTAAAAGATATTTATAACCATACTTTCCTGGTTTAACTTCAGTGAAGTCGACTTCCCATTGGGCTCCTGGTTTGGTGCCCCTGAGCCTGGTTCCTTTTTCATTTGATGTGGCTCTCGCATTTGTGAGTTGACAGGTCTTGCAGGCAGATACAGCCTGTTCTATTTTGGTGTCCTGTTGGTAAATCTTAATTCTGGCATGTCAGATTAAGTCTTAATTTTTGGGCCCCCAGGTGGGTAGACGGGTGCATGTGTTTTAATACTGAGACTGAGCTGGTCTGGCAGCACGAGCTCTTTGTCAGGTGTATGCTACCATCCCTTTATCTCCTGGGCCATGGGGAGTCTCTTGATCTGCTGCAACTCCTCCTGGGAGTATTTGGGCTGGGCTGGTAAAATGGGTCTCCCAGGTCCGGTAGTTGTAGGGCCATGGTGGGGACTGAAGTAAGGGCCACTCACTGCTTTGGCTGCCTGGTCAGCCTTTCGGTTACCTCTTGCTACCAGGTCATCAGCTTTCTGGTGCCCTTGGCAGTAGATAATGGCCAACTTGGCAGGAAACCATAAGGCCGTGAGCAGGTCAAGTATCTCCTGCTTATTTTTTATAGTCTGTCCCTCTGCCGTCAGTAACCCCCTCTCCTGGTAGATTGCCCCATGAACATGGGCTGTGGCAAATGCATAATGTCTATCTGTGTAGATGTTGAGCCGTTTTCCAGCTCCTAGTGTCAGCGCCTTGGTGGGGCTATGAGCTCTGCTTGCTGGGCTGACGTTCTGGAGGGTACAGCCCCCACCCACATGGTGTCTGCTTCGGTGACCGCCACTGCACCTGCATACCTGTGTCCGTCCCACACAAAGCTCCTGCCATCAGTGAACCAAGTAGCTTTGGCATCGGGGAAGGGCCAGTTGGTTAGGTCCATCTGGAATCCATGTACTTGCTCCAGGATCCCTGCACAGTCATGTAGTGGAACATCTAGGTCGGGGTCGGGCAGTAGAGTTGCAGGATTGAGGGCTGCACTGGAGTGGAACTGCACTCATGGAGGGTTGAGTAGGAAGCTCTGGTAATGAGTCATAGGTGTGTTGCTCATCCATCTATCAGGAGGCTGTTTGAGGACCCCTTCAATGGCGTGTGGGGTCGTGATCCAGATCTCCTGTCCTAGGGTCAGTTTGTCTGCATCTTTGACTAGGAGTGCAGTCACCACAATAATTCTTAGGCATGGCAGCCAGCCAGCAGCCACTGGGTCCAGCTTCTTGGACAAATAAGCTACTGGGTGGCTCCAGGGGCCTAGGGTTTGAGTTAGAACCCCTTTCGCTATTCCCTTGTGTTCGTCTACAAAGAGGTGGAAGGGCGTCAGAATATCTAGCAGGCCCAGGGCTGGGGCATCTAGGAGGGCCCTTTTTAACTGATTAAAGGCAGTTTCTTCCTTTCCAGTCCATTTAAATGCTTTCCCCTCTTTGGTAGCCTCATATAGAGGTCTGGCCATTGCAGCAAAACCCGGAACCCAGAGGCGGCAGTAGCCGGCCAATCCTAGGAATTCTCTTACTTACCTCTGGGAGGTGGGAGTAGGGATTTTCAGGACAGTTTCTTTTCTGGCATCTGATAACCACCGCTGTCTGCCCTCCAGGATGTATCCCAGGTAACTTACCCTCTCCCTGCATATCTGAGCTTTCTTCGTGGATGCCCAGTACCCTAAGGCCCCCAAAGTTATCAGCAGGTCCTGGGTCCCCTGCGCACAGTCTTCAGTCATGTTGGCAGCAATCAGGATGTCATCTACATATTGTAAGAGGGTGAGGCCAGGGTGCTCCTTTCTGTACTCACCTAGGTCCTCGTGTAGCACTTCGTCAAAGATGGTGGGCAGATTTTTGTACCCCTGATGCAGCCATGTCCAGGTGAGCTGCCCACTATAGCCCTCCTCTGGATCATGCCACTCAAAGGCAAACAAGGGTTGGCTTCGGGGTGCTAGTGGCAGACTGAAGAAGGCGTCTTTTAAATCTAGTACAGTATACCAAACTCTGGAGGGCGCCAAGGAGCTCAAGAGAGTATATGGGTTAGGAACAGTTCGGTGTATGTCCATGACTCTTGTTTACTTCCCAGAGGTCCTGTACCGGTTGGTAGTCATTCGTGTGAGGCTTTTTGACTGGCAGTAAGGGGGTGTTCCAGGCAGACTGGCAGGGAACTAGTATTCCTAGGCTTCATAGTTTCTGGATGTGTGGCTGGATTCCCTTCCAGGCCTCCTGAGACATGGGGTACTGCCTGATCCTTACCAGACCTTCCCCTGGCTTGAGCTGTACTAGGACTGGGGTCCTGTGAGCGGCTAGTCCTATCCCTCCCATCTCTGCCCAAACTGTGGGGAATTTTTGTAGCCATCTGTCCATGTTATCCTCTCTCAGGAGCGTCCTCTGGTGGAGGTGGTATTCATCTTCTAGTTTCATGGTCAGGACCTGGATAGGGTGGCCCTTGCCATCAGTGACCTGAGGCCCCCCTTGTCTGAAAGTTATCTGAGCTCCAATCTTTGTCAGTATGTCCCGTCCCAACAGCAGGTAGGGGCATTCTGGTATCACCATAAAGGAGTGGGACAACCGGACTGTTCCCAAATCTACTATTCTTCGGGTAGTCCATGAATACTGGCTCATACCAGTTGCCCCCTTGTAACCAGGACTTCTTGCTCCCTAGTTTTCCTTTTGGGGTGTGGAGGACCAAGTGCTGCACTCTGGTGTCGACAAGGAAGTCAACAGGGGTCCCTTCCACTCTAAGAGTTACCCTGGGCTCGGGGAGGGGGTCCAAACCCCAACTCCCTTAATCACTCAGTTCATCCAGCTCTAAGACTTCTACTCAATCAGTCTTGCTTCCCTTACCGTCGGCCTTTTTCGGGCATTCTCGGGGCCCAGTGCCCTTTCTCTTTGCAATATGCACACTGATCTTTCTGCAGCCTCTTGGTGGTTCCTCTACCTTCTTTTGGGTTGTCCGCCAGCTGCCAGGGATGGTGGTCTCATTCCTCGGGGGAGCCAGCAATGGTAGCTAGTAGTATTCTGGCCAGGTCTCGAGTTTGCTTACTGCTGGCAGCCGCCATGGTGCAAGCCTGCTTATCTTCAGGAGACTCCCGGTTGTTGTATACCTTTTCAGCTACTACCAGTAAGTCCTGCAGACTTCTTTCTCCTAGACTATCTATTTTCTGTAATTTTCTTCTAATGTCTGCAGCCGACTGGTTTACAAAGGCCATGATAACAGCTGCCTTGCTTCCCAGAGCCTCTGGATCCATGGGGGTGTAGGTATGGAATGCCTCCATGATCCGTTCTAAAAAGGCTGCCGGAGATTCATCTTTTCCTTGCTGCACATTTCCTGCCCTGCGCAAATTGGTTGGCTTTCTAGCAGCCATTCGGAGACACCCCATTAGAGTCTGGCGGTAGACTCGGAGCCTCTCCTTACCTTCTGCCATGTTGAAATCCCACTCGGCTGAGTTAAGGGGAAGGAGGAGGTGTTTATCAGCCTGATTGGTGATAGGATTCCTGTCTACGCCCGGAACAAGTTTTCGGGCCTCACTGAAGATTCTCTCCCTCTCCTCCGTCGTGAACAGGACCTGCAGAAGCTGCTGGCAGTCGTCCCATGTGGGCTGATGGGTAAAGAGAACAGAGTCTAATAAATCAATAAGCCCTGCCAGTTTCTCGGAAGACTTAGGATTCTGAGCCTTCCAATTGTAGAGGTCACTAGTGGCGAAGGGCCAGTAGTGGTGGGGCTGATTTCTCTGCTCGTCTGGGAGGCTGGTGGCTCGTAGGGGCAGAATGGTGGAGTCGGCAGCAGACACAGACTGCTGCCTCTGGGCCCTTTGTCTGGTAAAGGGGGTGCTTTCCACTGGAGCGCCTCCACCCCCTGCTCTTGGACCGGCACCTGCTTCCCCCGGAGGTGGGGGCTGGTGTCCCTCCGGCATCCTAGAGGGCTGATATGGGGGAGGAAAAATTAGTTCTTCATCAGCCCTCCCCTGTAGGACAGGGTAGAGGGGTGCTGAAGGCTGGGTAAGACTTTTGAAAAGTTCTCCTTCTCCGTCCTTTGCAAAGCAAGAATGGGTTTCGGCTCCGGAGGGTGTGGGGCCAGGAGGGTGGGTCTTCTACAAGGTCCTGCCAAGTGATAATATAAGGGAGCTGATCAGGATGACTTGTTTTAGACTGAGAGATGATATCCCCGACTCAGTGGGTGGTAGGAAGGTCGAAGATGCCCTCTGGCGGCCATCCGACATTGAAAGCTGGCCACTCACTAGAACAAAAAGTCTGCCACTGGCCCTTCCAGACTTCCACACTGAGGTTGTTAGCTCTTCCCCTGACATCTTTAAAATGATCAATCATAATACTTAGAGTAGTCTGAGCCTGTCCCATAATGTCCGTCCAGTAAGTCCACTAAATAAAACGGAGAAACACAGAAACAAACAAATAGAGGGCCCTGAAAACAGTCTTCCAATTCTGTGGAAGCAAAACCGAAAGCTAGACGACGGCCTCACGCCGACTGATGGGAGCGACCCACGTCATCTCAGACCTTTGAAGGGGATCCACGTCCCTCCAGAAGGGAGGATCAGAACGTTTTCCGAATCCTCATGCCCGCGGTCTTGCAGTGTGTCCACTTAGAGCACGCCGGGCACTACCAGAATTCCAGAAATGAGCTCACGCAGAAAAAAAAAAAAAAAGAGACAGGAAGCAGATACACAGAAGAGACAGGGAACGAACAGATATCTACTGTGGCCAGTCAAGCTCTCCGGGTTGGGTTCCCTCGGGGTCTTGGGGATCCCGGATTGAAGGGCCCCCACCCATAAGATGGCAAACTTACTGCTTCTCTTCCGGGTCCTCGGTTCCCGCTGGCGCCACCTGAAGCCCAATCACCCCTCGCCCCCCTAATCCCAGCACCTAGCCAATAGCCACCAGCCCCGTAGAAGTGAAACCTCAATCAGCTCATGCCCCTTCCTATATAACCCAGCATCTTTCCCTAATAAAGCGGAATTCTCTGGTGAATTGCTGCTGTATGTCGCTCCTTTCCTTTCATTGGTGCCGAAACCTGGGAGACGGGACACCCCAACTTGGCCCCGTCTTCCCCCGACACCAACAGCAGCTTGCCCTTGTCCTCTTTTTCCAGTGCTGGCTCCTCACGCTCACCACTTCTCTTTGGCCTTTGGGTAAGTTTTCCCCCGGAGCAGGCCGCTCTTCCCCGAGCTATCGCAGTGCCATTGACCATGATCGTCCGGCAAGGCCCTGACGCTTGGGGATGGGGGACGAGGAGGGAACTCTCCCCGCCTTAGGCCTTCACGGCTGCGGTGGACCCTCAGGCCCCTCCTCCAACAGCCATATACGAGGTGACTCCTTTGCAGATGAGAACGCTCCCTTTTCCCCCCCTCCTCCTTCTGTTCCTTCCGCCGAAAATTCCTAGTACTAGGTTCCTTGTGACTCCGGCACTCTGCCTTCTTAGAGAAGTCTGGGTGACGACCCACACTTCCTAAGAAATTCCGACTTGTATACGAGTTTCCGCAGACCACCAAGGATCATCGGGGACGCCCTTTGTCTCCTTGCGGTCTGTTCCCAGTCCGAGGATCTCCATTCGTCTTCCCCTGTTTGTCTCCTTCTCTGTCCTTTAGCCATGGGAGCCTCCTCATCCCTCCCTGAAAGTTCACCTCTTGAATGCCTGCTCAAGTATCTAGCTACCCTCTCCCTGACGCCTGATAATAAAACCAAAACTTCTCCGTAAATACTGCTCCCAAGATTGGCTGACATACCCCCTAGACAATCACAACCAATGGCCTGCAGGGGGAACTCTTGATCCTAACATCACTCGCGATCTCTTTAACTACTGCCAGCACCTGAAAAAATGGAAGGAGATTCCCTATACCGAAGCTTTCCGCCTCCTCCTCCTGCCTCCCTCCCCGCTGCTGCCTCCTCCTCCCCCCGCCTCCCCCCAAGTTCTCCTAGCCTGCAAGCCTTCTCCCCCGCAGAAGCCTCCCGTTCACTCCCTTCCCCCTCCTCTCCTACAACAGCCCCTCCCCCTTCCTCCACCACCATCTCCTCCCCCACCTCACCCCCCTACAGATCAAGCCTGAGCCTTTCAGCCCCCCTCTAACTAAGTCCCAGGAGCCTCCTCCGCCTTTGCCCCCATCACCTGTTTCTCCCCCACAGACTGAGCCAGAACCCTTCAGTCCCCCACCGCCGTGGGTCTCCGCTCTCGAGATATCTTCGCCTGCTGCTTAATAGCAGGTCTGAAAAAGGCAGCTCGTCAAGTAGTCAATTTTCAAAAGCTCCAAGACATAATTCAAAGGAGGGAGGAGACTCCCTCCGAGTTCTTAGACAGACTCACTCAAGCCCTATTACAGTATACCAGCCTGGACCCAGAAACGCCTGACGGGAGACATGTCCTTATGACATACTTCCTAGCTCAAAGCTACCCCGACATTAAAGCTAAAATCAAAAAGTTAGAATAGGGCCCCGCTACCCCACAGACTGAGATCCTAACAGTGGCCTTTAAAGTCTTCCATAACTGGGAGGAGGAGAAAGAACGCCGTAAACAAAAGGCTGATCAGGCCAATTTCCAAATGTTGGCCCAGCTGATAAAACCACAACCTGGGCGCCCCTTTACAAACAAGCCCCCCACAGGAGCTTGTTTCAAGTGCAGAGAAGAGGGACATTGGTCAAGGGTGTGCCCCTCCCCCAGATCTCCTACCACCCCATGCCCCAGATGCCACTGAAGGGGAGGCTGGACGAACAACCCCCATCCTAAGCCCGCCGTAGTGGGGCTGGTAGAAGAAGATTGACAGGGCCCGGGGGCTTCTCGCCCGACCATTTCCATCACCAAACAGGAGCCCAGGGTTACTTTAATAGTAGATGGTCACCCCATCTCCTTCCTCCTAGATACTGGAGCCACCTTCTCAGTCTTGCGAGAATACTGGGGCCCTACCATGCCTGCCATTACTCCTATAGTCGGGGTAGGAGGTAAACATATTTTCCCATTAAACCCCCCCCTTTTATGAACAATCCAAGACAATCCCATACCTTTCTCCCACTCCTTCCTGGTTATGCCCCAGTGTCCCATCCCTTTACTAGGATGGGACATCCTTTCTCTCCTCCATGTTTCCATAACTATATCCACTCCCACAGCCTCCAGTACTCCCTTTCTGATGGCCCTCATAGCCAATGACACCCCTCTACCCAATGAAAGCTCCAGTTCCGCCCTCATACACCCTGTAAATCCCAAAGTTTGGGACATTACAAGCCCCTCCGTGGCTCTATGTCCTCCTGCCTCTATCAAATTACATGACCCCTCTCAGTATATCTGTCAGGCCCAATACCCCCTAACCACTTCAGCCCTCATAGGCCTCCAACCCATCATTCAAGATCTTTTAAACAAAAATTACCTCAGACCGACTCACTCCCCGTTTAATATCCCCATATTAGCTGTTAAAAAAACCAACGGATCTTTCCACCTTGTCCAAGACCTTCGCCTCGTCAACATGGCCGTCATCCCTATCCATCCCTTAGTTCCAAATCCATACACCCTTTTA
The DNA here is from genome assembly GCF_030020395.1 of Manis pentadactyla. Classification (NCBI taxonomy): domain Eukaryota; kingdom Metazoa; phylum Chordata; class Mammalia; order Pholidota; family Manidae; genus Manis; species Manis pentadactyla. The sequence continues at coordinate 63,703,075 of NC_080023.1, read as the reverse complement.
TCGCGGATCCCTGCCTCAGCCTCCCACTTCTCAGTCCTAGATCTCAAGGACGCATTTTTTTTTTTCCTATCCCTCTGGACCCCTCCTCCCAAGATGTTTTACAGAAAACGGCTCCTCTCTGACCTGCCCATTCCCAAAACGAAGACAGAAATCCTTTCCTTTCTAGGCCTGGCTGGGTATTTTAGAGCGTGGATCCCTAACTTCTCCCTGTTGGCAAGATCCCTATACGACCTCAGCAAGGGCCCCCCCTGAAGAACCATTATCCTCCTCACCCCAACACTCCTTCATTAAGCTCCGTCAAGCCCTTGTGGAAGCCCCAGCTCTCCATCTTCCTGATTTGTTGAAGCCCTTCTCATTATACATTCACGAGAGGTCCAGTCAAGCTCTAGGAGTCCTAGGCCAACATTATGGCCCATCCTTTGCCCCAGTAGCTTATCTTTCCAAGCAATTAGACCCCACAGTTCGGGGATGGGCCCCCTGCCTACGGGCATCAACTGCTGGACAGCTCTTGCAGAAGGAAGCTCATAAACTGACATTCAGGGCTCCCCTTACCATTCTGTCCCCACATCACCTAAAGGATCTCTTAACCTACAAAAGTTTACAGACTCTCCCTCCCTCCAGACTCCTGACCTTACTGTCCTCTTTCCTCCAAAATCCCGTTCACCCCCTTTGCCATCCATACCTGAATCATGACTTTTTCCTCCTTTACTGCTCCCTCACTCTCTCTCGCTTTTCCTATTGTCTTCCCTGCCACCCCAGCCTCCTTTGTATGGCGATTCAAAGTCAGACAGACTTACACACAGCATCAAACAAAAATTGCTGCCCTCATTGCCACATCAGACTGCCCTCTGAAAGGCTGCTCTGAGCCTTTATACCTCCACTTTCCTCCCTCCACCGAAGTGTTCACTAGCAGCTACCTTTATTCTCCCTACCTCTGCTTCCTCTATGACCAAAAACAGGCCTGTTGCAGGCGATGGCCAGACACCTACAGGGGATGTCCCTACTGGTCTTGTGCCATCCACTACATGGGTAACTCCAGGTACCCACAGTATTACTCCTCCAACCCATTCTCTTCAATACTAACAAACCCCTTCCTTACCTGGCTTTGGCCCATTGCAGGCCCTATAATAATCATACTCCTCACCTGTCTCTTCTTGCCTTGTAAAGTTTATCAAATCTCAAGTTGGTAAAATCTCTAATCAAACTTTCAACCAGCTTTTACTCAGGAACTACCAGCTTTTAGCCACAGAAGATCCCTCACCCTCACGTAACCTCCTCACCACATGCTGAGATGGACCCCTCTCTCTGCTGGAAACTGTTCCTGGAAACAATGGCTGCAGACGCCTGGCTTCTGGCACCCGTATCCTCTTGGCACCATTAGAATCAACAAGTCCTTGACCTATGGTTACAGGGAACCTTCATTGTTTTCCAACCTGAAGAAGTCCACATCTACTCGTCCTTACTGTGGGGAGTCCTATCAACCCTTTCCTCTCAGTCCTCAAGCCCTCACTCCCTTCTCCGCCCCCGTTCAGCAGGAAGCAGTCAGAGAGAAAGCAACGTCCACAACCCCATAGAGGAGAAAGGGGGGAATGAAGGCCCCCCACCCATAAGATGGCGAACTTCCTGCTTCTCTTCCTGGTCCTTGGTTCCCGCTGGCACCACCTGAAGCCCAATCACCCCTCGCCCCCCTAATCCCAGCACCTAGCCAATAGCCACCAGCCCCGTAGAAGTGACACCTCAATCAGCTCATGCCCCTTCCTATATAACCCAGCACCTTTCCCTAATAAAGCGGAATTCTCTGGTGAATTGCTGCTGTGTGTCACTCCCTTCCTTTCACGGATGAGCCCCCAAATGTTGTGCCCAGAATTCGTGATCCCCAAAGACTGCCAGGGAGCCAAGTCCAGTGCAAAAGCAAAGAGCCTTTATTTGAGCTAGCTCGAGCTCAATCTCCCATCCGCACCGATACAGCGGTGAGATGCTGGAGAGAGAGAGCACGTTTCAAAAGCACAAAGGTTTTATAGGGGTCTAGGGGCTGTTGGCGGGGTGATGGTCGTGGCTTTAGCCGATTGACTGGGAGAGGGTCAGGGCCCTGTTGCACAGGTTGCTGGGCGTGGTTTGAGCGGGAAGGGGCTGCTTTGGAGACACAGCTACTCAAGATGGAGGGCACAGAACAAAAATGGAGTCGGTCCCGGTTTGCTCTTTCATTAGAAGATTAGATTTTTGTCTACAGAGTTTCTATTTGCAATAGAAAATTAATATTTATGGTCATTAATATTCCAACACTATAAAAGTATATGAAGTAAAAATTGAGAGACCCCTCATCTTACTCATATTCTCTAGGAGTAGCTCTTCTTAATTTCTTTATATATGACTAATATATGCAATACATGTGTGTCGTTTTATTTAAATAACAACATATCATGCACATTGAACTTTGTGCTTTAATATATGGACATCTTTCTTTGTCAGTACATGTTAACTAAGTTTAACTTTTACAATTTTTAATGGATTATCTAGTCTGTTATTTTGAAAGTATTATGTTAATATCTGCTTTTGCAGAATTAAAAAACAGATTATTATGGAGAAAAAGAAACTTAGAAATTTTCTAGTTGAGTATCTCATTGTCCAAATGAACCTGAGCACCAAAAAGGGTAAGTGACTGGCCCAAGACCACACAAAATAATTAGTATTAAAACCAGGTGTGAAACCCAAGTATCCAGACTTTGAGGGCACCCTACTTCCTAATTCTCACTTTAAAAAGTACTTTGAGTGTATGGTATGAATTTGTTTTGGTAGGAAATTCACATCATCATTTCGTGCATAGGTTAATGTAATGTTACTGCCTTTTACTAATGACCTATCACTAATGTGCTCAGAAAATGCAAGGTGAAGTACTACTAGGCAGCAGGATAAATTTAAGTTAAGGTTTAGGTAATTCAAAAACTACCTGCCTCACTAGATTACTGTGATATTGAAATAAAATTTAAAGTGCTTGTTTACACTAAGAACTCAGCAAATCAAGGTGCTATAATCAGGTGTTGATTATATCATAGTATAATTCTTAACTTGGGCATGTAGAGCAGGATTTGGCAAACTTTTCTGTAAAGGGCCAAACAGTATTTTAGGCTTTGTGGACCACATAGGGTCTCTCACAGTCTTATAAAAAATTTTGCAGAGCCTTTAAAAGTGTAAAGCCAGTCTTAGCTCATACAGCAGTACAAAAATAGGTGGTGGGATTTAGCTCATGGCTGCAGTTTGTTGACCCTGATCTAGAGGAGTATTCCCATGTTGGGATTACCAGAATCTCAGCAGTGTAAAATCTGAAAACTACTATATGAGATAAAAGGGAAGATGGAAGTTAATGGAAAATAGCAAAGAAATGGCTGTGGGTTTGGGGGAGAAAACCTTAAGATATTTCTTTGTTGATACATATAGCATAACTGTATGTTATATATGTTACATATTTCCTTTTTCTAATGTTTAAATTTAGGTATGAAGCCTATTCATGCTGCAGACCAACAGCTGCTTATAGTGGCAAATGCCCACATGCATTGGGACCCAGAGTATTCTGATGTGAAACTTATTCAGACCATGATGTTTGTCTCGGAGGTTAAAAACATTCTGGAGAAAGCCTCTAGTAGGCCTGGCAGCCCAACTGCAGATCCTAATTCCATCCCGCTGGTGCTATGTGCTGATCTTAACTCATTGCCAGATTCAGGTATTTATAGCATCATTTCTTCATTGCTTTCAATTTTGCTTTTACTTCTAGTTGAAAGGCCCCTAGCTCCTAACTTTTGTGAATAGAGAATTTCTCTTCTAAATTAGGGACTGTACCATTAAGAATTCCAGGGATGAGATGTGAGGTTATTGAGGAGAGTTTAGTAAAGAGGCTATTTCCCAAGGTATGTACAGGGTTAAGGAACACAAAACAATGAATGGTTCAGTACTCTGCCTTTAGAGGAGTTAGTGACACTTTACCAACCCTACACGTAAAGGGGAAAGTGGTGGGAGCTGTTATAAGAACTTGCAAAAAATAATTATAAGGAGAGGGCCACTTAGTAGAGCAATGGTTTTGAATTAAGTGATGCGATCAATCCCTGGCATCAACAAAAAGGGAACCAGGGGAATAAATATCCCTACTTCACTCTGCTGTGCCCTCTGATCTTCTGCCAATACTGCCCATTGACCAAATCCAACTAAGCCAGAAGGGTAGTGGCCAGCAGTTGATCAGTAAAGGCCAGCTTCCTGAGGCAGAGAGCTATAGAGGAGGGTGATCAGAAGTGGCAACTGGAAAACATTTGGTGCAGCTAGCTTTCTAGTTTAATAATGTTGACAACTTCTTAAGTGATTTCACTAAATGATACTGAGTACTAACACTAGGTGCAGAAGAGTGATTAAAATTCTCCTAAGATTTCACATTAGTTTTTGAGTTCCATTAAACTAATTTGTGTTCTAACATTACTATTTTAGATTTCTGTGAAAAATCAGTTCTGCATTTTAGATTATTAAATTTCAAATTTAAAACATTAAAGTATTACTGTTTTGCTATAAAAAACATATTCTAAATTTTGTATATGTTCACTGACCTATTTTAAACGGTTTTAAATAATAACAGTAAATATAAAATAACCCATGTGCCTTCTTGGAAATATTCATGAAAGTCACAAACCTAGAAAACCCCTTTACTTTTTTTCCTTAGCAAATTACTGAAATCATCCTTTCACAAGTGTTTGTCTTCAGCCCACAGCTCCATTGGCTCCTTAACTATGTACTCCTTCCTTAATCCTTTTTTTGTGCTGAGTTGCTCTCTGTCATTTCCCCCCTCTCCTCTGATTTGTTTAAGCTAATGAGCTGTCAGGTGACAGCCCAACATAGTGAGCTGACTGTGGAACTGGACTGTCAGGGTTGGATCCTGTTTCTACCACTTAGAGCTGTGCAGTATGACTAAGTCCCTCATTTATAAACAAGGCAGTAATCGTTTATTCTTCCTCATAGGGTTGTTGGTGAGGTTTAAGTGTGAAAAGCACTTGAAACAGTCCCTGCATGTAGTAAATGCTACATAAACGATAGCTCCTTTTCAGCTACCCCCAGTCCTGATACTGCACTCGGCACTTGTTCACCATCTGTTGCTGTCATTCCTAATCACAGATAGAAAAGATGAGTAACAGCATTCACTCACTAATCATTATGTGAAGAAGGGTTGTGATACTTGTTCCATATTTACTTATTCAGTGGAAGCAGTGTACTTTTTTGAATGCATCTATTCTCTTTATTTTAGATATACCTGCTATTTTTGACTGTAGCTCAAAATAAAGAATGATGTTGTCTAGCTGAAAATAGACATTGATGTGTTGAAATGCAAAATCTATTTTTTGTAAATGATTTTTATTTTTTATTATATGTGCTATATTTTACATATTCCCAAAGTTGTTGACTGACTACATAGAACAGTGAAATACTAAAGTGACAGCATTTTGGAATAATACTGTAAAAGCATTCAGGATTAAGACCTTTCTGGTGAATGCCATACTAGGTCTTGAGAATCACCTTCAGTCTGACAAACCATTAAGAAAACTTTATCAGAAAGAAAATTTGTCAGGTGATCCTGATAGTTTGCTTTGAAATAGGCAAATACCCTTCAGTTTGATTTGAACCATATGAAATTGCTGAAATTTGATTTCTTTCTTTTTTTTTTAGCAATAACCAAAAAAAAAAAGCAGCTTCATATGGCCCAACCCAGTAAAGCCACTCTGAACCTGGTATATCCACAAACAGCATATTTTGGCCATAGAGTTTTATGTAAGTTCTACTTGCTAAACAGTAGTGTTTCTTCTTTATTCTGCTAGGTGTTGTGGAGTATTTAAGCAATGGAGGAGTAGCTGACAACCATAAAGACTTCAAGGAACTAAGGTACAATGAGTGTCTTATGAACTTCAGCTGCAATGGAAAGAATGGAAGCTCAGAAGGGAGAATTACACATGGCTTCCAACTGAAGAGCGCCTATGAAAATAACTTGATGCCTTACACCAATTACACCTTTGATTTCAAGGTAAGTGACAGCCTCTGGGCTGGTGTAGAAATTATTTCAAATGCAAGCATGTGGCAAGACAAGTATATATTATTTATGCTTAACTGTATTATTTTCAGGAATTTTTAGATTCTCAAAATGTATTGGCAATTTTGCACCTAAATGTAGGGAGGTTTGTTAGGTTTTGTGGTGGTAGTTGTTGACAGAATTCTTTTTGCACCCTCAAATTTCAGATAACATTGATAATAGCAAAAAATTCCAAAATGCTTACCATTTTGTGCTAGGCACTGTTCAGAACACTTCATATTTATTAATACAGTTAATCTCACTTGTCCATACCATCCCTAACTTTCAGTAAGGGTCCAAATAATAATCAACCTGATATAGCTCAACTTACTTCAAATGAATTATGTAGTATTCTCTCAAAAATTTAACACTTTCCATTGATGTCTTAATTATCTTTTAAGTTTTCCATTCTTTTTTGGGAGATGGGGTTAGAGAGGGTTGTACTTAGGGTTTGTTTTACATCCATATAGTCATCCTAATGCATTCTCAGGCAGTGGAACTCTCCAGCTAATTTTCTGATCACTCTCTGCCTGTAGCTCTTCTACCTCTGTTTGACTTTCTGGCATTTTAGGCATCTATCCTAGAATCTTATACCATTCTGAAAAATGGGATGATGTTAGTAGTTTGGGGTAAGAGGCCTAGAAGGAATTTAATAAAGTACCAAAGGGAATTTTCATATAAAATGGGCTCTCAAACATCTCTAAAATCCTTTTTCCATTCTCAATGCTGTGAGAAACAAATAGTAGGAAGAAAAAAGGAAATTTGTATGATGTTATTAGCCAGCGCTTGTAATCATGAAGTAGAAAAAGAATTGCTTAGAAGAAGTTGAATTTCATTTTGATATTTTTGATATTTAGAGTACGTGACAATCCAGTAATAGTTGATTTTGTTCAGATCACTCACACTCATATGCAGTGATATGCCGATAAATATTTGGTAATGAGCTTTCTGGTGAAGAAAAGCCCTAATTTGTAGTGGTTGCTGATTTTTATGGTGTAAGTACTCCCAGTGTAGTAGATTTCAAGCTCCCAATATAGTAATATTGAATTCAGAGTTGGGATAAAGTGGTAAGAAAGGTACTAGGTGACTCTAGCACAGCACGGCTCTTATGTAAGCTTAAAGGAAACCCTCTAGGTTTAATGTTTCACCGTTTACTGTAGGTTAATTGCTTACCTTTGTGACTATAGTGATACATAATCCATCTCTGCCAGCAAAACAGAGAAAACCTAAAATAAAGTTCCCCAAAATAAGTGTTCAATAATTCTACAATTCTTATTGTTGTTTTGGTATGTATATAGGTAAAAAGACCAAATCATTTCTACCTAATCTAGGCTTTTTATAAAGGTTATTTTTCCTGTCCATAAAGTAAAAATTAGAGAAATAGAATCTTGGATATTAATCTAAGCTATCTTTCTCAGTTACCTGAATTGTGATCCTACATGTGTTAGTAATTGAATCAAAAATCTTAGTGAATCATTTATAGTCCAAAGAAGTATAGTTAAAGACCAAAAGTGCATGACTCAGAGATTTCTGATGTTTGGCTGTGTAAGAAGGGCCAAGCTATAAATCTTGGGAGAGAGGCATGCAGGGAAGGTAAATACACTGGCTCATTAGATAGGTGGATAGAATGGGACGAGAAAGGAGGATGACCAGAGAACAAATTAAGGACACCCTTGAACTAGAGAGAATCAAGTTTCTAATTTAGTAACAGACAAGTTTTTAATTTTACATAAAGCATTGTGTGTACTATCCCAAGATTGAAGGCAGTCTGTAAAAAAAGGTAACATCAAATATAAAAATATGTAATCGGCATTACATACTGATCCAAATACAGTATCCTACCACTGCATCATTGGAGTGTTGTTAAATTTTGTGTACATGCCCCAGATAGCATCTTTTTTAACCTCTTTGGTCCTTGAATAAGTTAGTAATATTGTTAAGTGGTATTTAGAACTCAAATTCATTTAATCAAAAACTGATTTGGAATGCACCAAAGGGCAAGCAGTTAGAATTACTTGTAGACCAGTGCCTTACTGAGTTTGGGCTGCTGTAACAGAATACGTACCATAGACTGGCTTATAAACAACAAAAATTTATTTCTCAGTTCTGGAGGCTGGAATCTGAGACATCAGAGTGCCAACGTGGTTGGCTTGTGATTGTATTGGGTCTTCTCACATGGCAGAGAAGGTGAGAGCTCTCTGGGTCTCTTTTATAGAGTACTAATCACATTCATGAGGGTTCCATTTTCATGACCTAATCACCTTCCCAAAGTCCCACCTCCTAGTACTATCATGATAGGGGATAGGATTTCAACAAACAAATTTTTGTTTTGATGTCTGTTTGGCGGGTGGGAGGGCACACAAACATTCAGTCATAACACCAGATTAATTGAATAAAGAGTTTAATGCAGAATTTCTGCCATTGCTTCCCCTACTTCCCCTGCCCCAACTCTAAGGGTGTGCCTTAATAATGTTTAATGAAAAGAGGAAGGAGTTTTTCTATTCTATCAAGTAATAAATCTTGCTCTGTTACATTATAAAATTTATAGTAATCATTTTCTCCTTTTTATTTTTTTACAAAACAAAGCATAATGCTAGCTCATAAACTGTTTTCACTGTTGTTACTTTTTTTCAAATACATTTCTATAGCCTTAATATAGTCTTTTCTAATATGAAGACTGTTTTCCAAATTGTAGTCTTTTAAAAAGAAATAGTTTAAATCACAAAAGGTTAAGAATCATTAGTCTGTAACCTCCTTTTTTTTGAATATGACACAAGGTACAAATATACATACATATGTATGGTTATTTGGGTGAGAGTTCACAGATATCATATTGCTAAGGGTTTTGATAAGAACTTTTACTTTGGGTGTTTCAAATCAAGAAAATCATTGCAAATGATGCCTGTGATAAAATACATCTATCTGGATTGTTTAACATCTTTTGGGGGGCCTATTTTTGGAAAGGATTCTATAACTCTAGCAGCTGATATGCATAATGACACTCTAGTAAAGTGATAAGATATGCAGTGTTTTATTCAGCATAAGTAGTTGAAAATATTTCATTTGTGCTTTGTTTGCTTTGTGGTTGGAACAAAGAGTTGTCTCATAAAGGAAATAAAACTACCCTGACCCTTTTAACCTGTTTCCTTAAAATGTCACCGCAAAACTAGGCATTAGTGAAATGAAGGGATAATACCTTTTACTAATATCATTTCTTTACTATTTGGACTTGGAATATTAATGGCAGAAAGACCTTCCCTGGACTCAAGTAGGTTCCTTAATTCATCATAAGGTTCAGGTATTTACTGTTGAATAAGATCCTCTCCCTCAAAATAACTATTTTGTTATTTTAGTCTTGGTCATGTAAAAATCAACAAATTTGAGGTATTTGTTTACAAAATTTAACAATGTAAATCTTTTTCATTAAGAGTTTTTTTTTTCTTTTTAAGTAACCCATCTCACTGTGGTACCACTTGAAGTATTAGGCAAACTCATATATAATATTTGGAAAGAGGTACTCTTAGTCTGGAAATACCTCTCCATACTTGGGGCTCAGGTTCCCTTGCTATAGATAGAAAGAAATTGGATTTTACTGTCTTGCATACACAGCCTGGGACAATAAAAGCACACTAGTTTTGAAACTTTACTGGTCAGCTAAAACAACTCATCTAGCTCTGAGACATAGAACTGATATATATGTATGGGTCCCTACTGAATGTTTTTTGCCTAAGGTATTGTTAGGCAGCAAGGAATCCAGAATTTATGGTATACCAGGATTTGTGAAAATGAGTATTCTAGAACATGTAACTGTATATGATATATTGTATGGTGTATGTGTAGTAAATCTGGGGAAGTTGAACTAAGATGAGCAAATCTGAAAATGTGCTTTACCTTGGGTTCATTCAGATGTGTTTGGATAGCTTGATATGCAAATAATTAAAAATAATTATCATTAAAAGAATTGTCATACTTTTTCATTAGTTATGTATGTATTCATATAAAAACAGCTTATTGTAACTGGCAGTGCAGTTTCCATAATGTTTATACTGATATATTAGATTTCACTAACTCAAGCAAACCAATTCTAAAGGTGCCTAGACCTAATTTGGTGTGTTTAGCTTCTCAGTTTGCTTACCACTTACGCACAAATGCAGGGCTTTATAATTTACTTAGACCCATTGTCAAGGTAACAGACACCAGAAGTACAGATTACTCAGGTATTTGGCTTTTATAAATTATTGTTCTTTATATATCTTGAGTTTTTCTCTTTTCTAAGAATGTATTTTTCTTTTTCTTCCAACCCCAATCTCTTGCCAGGGCGTGATTGACTACATTTTCTATTCCAAGACTCATATGAACGTGCTTGGTGTCCTGGGGCCTTTAGATCCTCAATGGCTGGTTGAGAACAACATCACTGGGTGTCCACACCCTCACATCCCTTCAGACCACTTCTCACTGTTAACACAACTTGAACTCCACCCTCCATTCCTGCCTCTTGTCAATGGTGTTCACTTGCCTAATCGGAGGTAGTGGAGTACTGCCCCGCAAAGACGGGGGGATCTGTTGCTATGGACCTGTACAGTTGTAAATCAAAGTATGTAGGAGTGAAGTATGGCCATCCTTAAGCTGCTTCTTCCGGTTTCTTTCATTATGTGTTTGCTATAAGATTTTGTACATTTTTGTGCATATTGGTATCATTTGGCACTAGGGCTGGAACCAAAGTTTTAACTCTCTTCCCAAATTTTTAATTCAACATGTTTTTAAATTGAACCTTCATATTGTATTAGAAGTCAGCATTCATAATTGATAAATCACCATTTTGAGGCCCAACAACAGTGTATTTGTTTTTCTGAAACAAATACTTTCTTTTGAATGGTTTCAAATGAGCCAGCCATTTTTGTAAATGGCAATTTTTAAAAATTACAGGATTTTAAACCGAGTGATGGCTTGCCTTGAAGGGAAAATTTTCTTGGATTTTTGTTTTCCATTATAATAAACTGATTTTTGGCTTCCCTAGTCATTTGTACATTAACAAAGCACTTAAATTTGTTAGATCTGTACATAAACTATGATGTAGCCTTTAGCTATAATAAGAAAAGTTGAGAAATTAAAGATGGTTGCACAGTATACTTTCAAAATCAAGTATTTAACAGCACATGACAGTTTGTTGGGCAAACGGTGGTTTTTTGTTTTTTTTGAGGAATCACTATTTTGTTACCCTGTTAGTTATAGCCTTATTAGAAGTATTAATTCTAAGCTTATCTTTCCAGTTTACTTATAGGGAAACAACGGGTAATTTCTACTGCCACACATCTTGAAAATAGAATTTGGTATATATTTAGGATGACCACAAATTAGTGTTCAGTATTTCGTAGTTCCAGTCCACCTTTTCTGCCTGGTTGTGTTAGAGAACAGACATTATATGATCTATAATCATTTTTGCTGTTATAGTCAGATGTTAAAAAAATAACTACTGAATGAAAAGGCCCTGATCAAAGTTACCGAAGGGGAAAGCTATACAAATATTTCATGTGTTTCCCAAAGTAGGTCAAGTGGCTGTTGGTTTTGGCTTTTTGAGGTGACAATGGAAAGGATTTGGGGGAGAGAGGGAACAAGGAATAGTGAAAAACCTTGGATCATTTTTCCTGACTCTAGTTGCCAAATGGCCATTATATGCTTTTAATCTTTGTTTCTGTTGTCTGTCAGGGAAGTTGAACTAAGAAGCTACTGGTTTATCCCCAACTGTCGATGCTCTTTAGGTATGTTGAAATCCTTTCTTTTGCCCAGGAAGGGCCAGTTGAAAATCTGTGACTCAAGAGGCAGTGGACATGATATCATTTTCTGGGGGAAAAAATTGGTTGGCTACTTGATGTTAATTATGGCACAGTAACAGGAAAAGGTTGTGTCTGTGTTTTTAAGTTTTTCTTTATTCTGCTTTTTTGCTGCTATTAAGAGTTTTCTGAAATTTATATTTTAAACTTTTCATGCACTTTACTGTTTCTAGGCTCAAAATGTGATATTTTTAATAAATAAGAATTTTTCCATTATATGAATGAAATTTTAAAATAAAATAGCCTATATTTGTGTCTCACATATATATAAAGTACTGGTCAAATTTAAATTATTTAATTAGTTTTTAAATATATACAATTTGTCTCCTCTCTCAAACTGACATCTTAGACTGTTTCATTAGTTTTAAATGATGCATTTCCTTTGGTCATTTTATACTAATTTCTTCCATAGTAAATTAATCACTCTATATAATATTTCCCCGAAGGGTAATTTTAGTGGGACAAGGGTGGTGGGATGATGTAATATCATATATAGGATTGTATCAGAAGGGTTCTGTAAAGCCTAAACTCCTTTTTAAAAGTGCCTAGTGATAGAGGCATTGTTTGTCATCTATGATAATTGGAATGTCATTATAGTTGAGTGAAGTTTGATGTAAATAAAATATTCTTTTAAAAATGTTAAAATACCATAATAAACAAAGAAACAACCCTTAAGATGACAGATTTTCCTCAGTGTGCAGGTATCCCTTCTTATATACCTCAAGCATTCAACATCTAGCCATGCAAATTGATTTCCTGAAGCATAGTACTGGAAAGTAGAATAGCATGAAAAACTTAATTTTGTGGACATTACCTTTTTTTGTAATCAGCTACTGTATGTTTTTTTTAAATCTTGTTTTGGGTGGGTTTTCTGCTCTGGAGGTATATGCACTAACAAAACATTTTCCTCCTTTCATATACGCATGTTAATTTGCAACGTGAGCAATATTTCCTACCATACTTCACTCCCAATATTTTTTGAGATGTTTGTATAAAATGGAATTTAAAGTTCACTTATGATTGTATATGAACCACAGAGGAGCCCATTTATTAATAAAAAAACCTTTTTTAATAGTTAAATGTAGAGGGAAAAAATAAAAAACATTGGGAAACATTGTAAACAGCTTAAGTTTATTTTGTGTATGATTGAGGCACTCTGTTGCAGGAAGGTGTGTAATTGGGTTCTCTCTGCTTCCAAATGCACTCTTTCAAACCATTCATTATCCTGTGTATTTTTAATGTGGTTTTAGTAAATGTTGGTAGTAGCTCTGTTGAAGTAGGTAATTGTGTTATGTTTTGGGTGGCACGCACACTTGGGGCATGGTAACCCAGATTTCATGTGCACGGTTTCCCTTTAGCCCACTGCCCAAATTTCACACACCCTTCACCCTTTGTTCCCTTTGTAAAAGGAGTGGTATCTGTTTTGAGCTGCCAATTCAGATGATCAGAAATGCTGCTCTCCTCAGTATTGTCTTGTTAAAACGCATGCCACTTGGAACTTTGGTAGTGAGAAGCCAAAAGGAAGAGGTGAATAACAGATGGTATATATATATTAAGTGAAGGTAAAATATTTATGCTCAGATACTTTCTAGTTCTCAGAATAAGTTAATAAGCTTTATGCCATGGGGCTGCTGCATATTTTATCTGAAGATTAAAAAAAATTTGGGCATTTTTTGATTGTGATAATGTATTTTTTTTAACTGTTAAATATGATTTCCAATATTTGTCTAAGAACTGGAGTGTTCTTGAAATTTATTAAAACAGTGTTGTTTGAGGAAGGGAAACTGCACTGTTTAACATTACATCAGTCATATATGCATGTCAAGTCACCCACTCTCAGGCATCAGTATCCGCCTCATAGCTTTACACATTTTGATGGGGATTATTGCAGCATCCTCAGGCCTGACATCTGGGAAAGGCTCAGATCCACTTACTGCTCCTTGCTTGTTGACTTTGTTTTGAAATATTGTGCCTGGTGTCAACTTTTAAGCAACAGCACTGCCTAAAAGCAAGCAGAGAACAGAATCCCAGCACCATCCTATAGGCAACTTTTTAGAATTCAGATACAGTAAATCTGTTCCAGATTTATGATGTTTTATGTAAAAAAAAATTTTGTATGACGTAGTCAAGTATTTTTGTTTCATTTCTTCGATGTAAGGCGTGTGAATGTTCGTTTGAATATCACATGTAAAAGTCAGGTATGACACAGTGGGTTTCGAGACCAACTTTCATCCCCTCCCATTTGCCTTGTTCTAAGCTCTTTCTTTTCAAATTATATTTCCAGTATTTATAGGCAAATATTTAATTTTACTAATAAGCATCCTGCGTGAATGTATTAAAAAAGCCACTGTGTTTTAGTGTTGTAGTTGGCAGAAATATATAAAGCTTCTTTTCTTATTTGTCCCTATTCTTTTGTGTTTTAAAGTTATTAAATCACAGAGAAGCAAGGGAGAAAGTTGAAAAATATCTAAGGTTCATATCACTTGATTCCAGGGTGTGCTATATTAGAATTAAGGATGTGGCACATTAAAACTGGAATGGGGGCAAACATACTATGTTCCACTTGAAAATTCTATCTCCTAAATAATATATTGTTAAATGGGTGAAAAATTAAGTTTGCATTTGCATTTCCAAGAGTTTGTAAAATTCGCTAATGCCATTTATACTTGCCAATCAAATAGCAAGGAGTAGTGAAAGCACAAGAGAAAATAGGTTGTGTTCTTTGATGGAACCCGAAACATACAACTCATTATTTCCAACACAAGGCTAGGTTTTCTAGCAATAGGAATTGACTATGTCCAGTACTTAACAGTACTTAACTTATTTCTCTATTCTGAATTTTTGAGGGAATTTAGTAGCTTTGTAAAATGCACTTAATGATCAGTAGCTTTGGTCACAGAAAACACCATCAGTTTCCAATATATTTGGCAAGCCATAAGAATAATGGTTTTATAGCAAAGACTTTATGACACGTTTTCAAAATAGCACTCATACATACATATATTGACAGAAATGTGAATTCTTACATTTGTAAGGTACTCTCTCCCACCTGCCCTCCTGTAAAAAAAAAAATCACCTTTCTCATGTGTGGATATTTGTTTAATCTTTTCCTTCTGAATTTTATCATGTTTGTAGAACTCTGAATTAACAGGTAGACAAAATAGGGAAATCAGAATATTTTTCTAAGCCAGGAACTTCAACCAATGCTTTAAATTTGTAGATAGAACTTTTATACTTATGGTTGGTTTGGGCATTTTTAGTTATTTAATGTAAGCATATCACCAAATTTGAATTCAAACATAAGTAAATTAGTACATTTTTAACCTGGCTTATTTACCAAAGTTGTAATCTCTTTAAGAATAGGATGCCAAGAGCATCTTTCATTTTATGGAATGATACACACATCTTTATTGTATAGATGTCACTTTAAAGCTTGAGAGTAAGAAGGGAAAATGAAAGTCCTTACACCTATACTGCAGGATGTTCTGAACAAGATCCACAGAAACAAAACAAAAAACACGTTTTTTTTCAGAAGTGGTAAGGGACAGCATGGATGTTTCTTGTTCTAACCAAATACCTTCTTTATGTAAATTTCTCTGTAAAATCACAAGTCCTACAGCAAGAAACAGGGAGATAACTGGAAAAAGCCTAGTCAATAATTTCTTTTGGCATAAATTTTTTTGGTTAGACGGTTATTCTTGGAACCAAAGGAAAACAAGCATGTTGAGGTTTTATTCAACAAACATTAGGACATTGAAGTAATGGAATGTTTTTAAGTCAAGTAGATTTCACTTTCAAAGAAGATGAAATAAGGACATTTCCACCTGTTAAATGTTGATTTTTTTATGGCACATAGTATAAACTGAATAGCAGTGTGCTGAAATTAGAAGTGTCATCAGAAATAAATCAAATTATAAAAAGGGTATGCAAATGCAAAGTGATATGACTCTTTTGGCACATTAAGTAGTATGGTGTATTCAGCTTTCAGAAACTTTCAAAAGGCATAGTTTGGCACCTACTATAGTTATTTTTGTTATTAGAACAATGTTCCTGAACTTAATTTCCTTGTTTGTATGTCTGTCACTGTAAAACATATGACTCATGGCAGCCCTCTGAGAAAGTGGTCCTTTCATTCTCATTTCAATTTTGTGTTAATATTTAATTACTGACATGACTGTATTTTCTTTGAAGCTATCAATGGGTGTTATATTCCACATTTGTTTAATTAGTTAACTCACACAATTGGCTCAGTGTTGATGTGTCAAACAATGGCTTTGCTTCTTACCAAACAGGCTTAGTTTCTTGCCACTTGTTTCAGTCTTGATGCAGTGAATGATGAAGTAGTCTGGGTGTGTGTTTATTCAGGAACTGTACTATCCTTTCTCTGTGCTTAAATTGCTAAAAATATATTTCCCTTACCTGTGAAATACCTGAGCGGTGCTCTGCCAGCTTTTTGTGGGGAGGGGTTTGGATGGCTGTGTTACTGCACACTGGATCTGGAATTGTTCAGTGTTGTGAGTGGCAAATCTCTTAACACCAGCAGCACTGAGAAGTGCACTATGGGCATTCGTACAGTTGTCCAAATGCAAGCAAGTCTTTCATCGAGGAATGCAATTGAAGAATAGATTCATTGGAGTACTTGGAATATTTTGAGAAGGATGAAAGCCTCCACTTTGTTTTTTGTTGTCTCTAGAGTGGGATGATACAGAGGGAGTTACTTTAGTTGTAAGAAGAGGACTGTGTATGCACCTTTTCTCTGCAAGGGCCAGGGTGTTGTTCAGATTCACTATGGATTAGTTTACATCTATTATGATGTCTCTGAACCATAAAACAAGTGCCAACTAATTGTCCATGAGATGATCTATTCTTCCACTCAATTTACTGTTTGAATAGGAAAGCATTCGTTTATTTTCATTACTTGGCATTAAATCAATAATTCATAGTTCTGCATACATTTGAGTCATTATGTAGCCTATAAAGTGTTTTTATAACTAATTTAATGGTTGGAAAGTAAAGCACATGAGTTTAAAAGTGAGCAAGATACTTTGGTGATTTTTTTTTCCCCCTGAGTACTTGGTAGTTTCTATTGATACTATTCCAAAACAAATTGTTCTAGGCTGTGTATTTACTTTGCTTATGTCCAAAGAAAAAGCCAAACTAAATCATTTCATTACTGTGGTCTAAGAATCAGTTTAAACTTTTAAGATTTTATTTCTTTCTCTTTTATGTAGGAGATTTAATGAAGTGCCATGTAATTGAAGCTTACTAGTGTTTAGTGTTTAATGTTTAATAGACTGGTTCTGTGGTGGTCTAATCATTTAACACTCTGTCATCCCTGGAGAAAATGGTTCTGCTTTTACAGAACACATTCTCTCTGACAAAATCACCAGCTGCTTTATTTTTCTATTTATTACAGTTAAACAGTTGATGAGGTTTAAATCTCAACCAAACTGCTCAGCTGAGATGTTTTTCACAATAGACACTGTACAAAATGTGCGTGCAAAAGGACACAGTTGGGTGGTAGTATTTTTTCATTAATGTGAACATTGACTAAACAAAGCAGTCCTGCCTTTTAAATCTTGTGGCAGCTCAGAAGGGAGGTGCTTAAGAACCTTAACTACTATGTCAGATGACAAAATACTTTTTTCCATTTTGGAGATTGGGTACTGCTCACACATGATGTATAGGGCTAAATATATGCTTGTTTCCTCGCACCTGTGTACTTCCCCTTCTCTCCCTCCCTCCCTTTCCTTTAGGCAATAAATGGCCATTTTGCAACTGCATAGCTTTGTCTTGTTTTTTTTACTCTTTCTGTGTGCAATGTAAGTGCTTTTAGGTCATTACATCTCTTGTAAAGTGAAGTAGGGAACCAAGGTAATTCAGGCAAGATAAAATCAATTGATATTACCTTTTTTTTTTTCTGGTGAAAAGTCTATCACTACTTAATATGTTGTTTAGAATAAGTTTGGAAGTTAGTCATGCGACTTGCTTTGGCTGAAGAAATCTGAGCAGAGGGATATGTGTCACTTCTGAGTGGGGCGTTAAGAACCAGTCTGCAATTTGGCATATTCTCTTTTCTTGCCTTTGTGATCATAGAAGCATATATTGAAACAAATCCTGTATGCTTGAGTGACTGTTCAACATAGCTCCCCTGAGAAACTACTGATGAATCTCAATATCTTAATACAAAAGGGTTTGTTCTTATAGCCCATCCTGACTGATAGACAACCATCAGACACATATGCTAAATTACCAATTTTATCAGTCTCAACAAGTGGATCTCCAAACACCTAGAATAAGTTCATTCAAACATTCATGTACTTTAACTATGAACTAGGTGCTTTGGGGGATATAAATAGGGTTAGGCTCCCCATTCTACGAGAATTCACATTCCGAACTCTTTTATTTATGACAACAGGACAAAATACTGAAGTGTTTTAGTCTGAGTAAAGGTATCTTAAATCTTAGAATCTGGGAAGGAGAGTGGGAAAGGGCAGTGAAATAGGAATTCTGAAAATTATGTTTAGGGATATTCAGTTGAAAAATGATTTTGAGATACAGTTTGAGAACAGATTATTCTTGAAGAGCGTGAAACAAAACTGAGCTGTCGAGCTTAGTAAGTGCTTAGGGAAGATAACAGCATATTATTTTGGAACACATGGCTAACATAACAGATCTCTAGGTTGAAAGCTATATGCCTACTGATTGGTCCTTTCCAGCAAGTATACAATAATCTGTATCCTTAGTCACTAACCCTAAGGACCCTCTTCTTTACAGAAGGCTTAATGTTGGCCAGCCTCTCTGAAATCTTCCAGAAGTAGAATCACTCACCCCTGAAGTGGATTTTGAAGGGGTCGGGTTTTAGGGTACTGCCTTACTGAGAAGATACTCCTAAGATAGAGCCACCAAGACATTTACCAAATGTCCTCACATTCCACCATCTGACCTTGGACAAAACGCATCCTTATTGGTAAAATGGTTATAAATAATTAATCTCATGAACTGGTTTTCTCAAAAAGCAAGACAGGAGATCATGGGAAGATGGCAGCATGAGTAGTTCAGAGGAAATCTCCTCCCCAAAACATATATATTTATGAAAATCCAATAAATACAACTATTCCTAAAAGAGACACCAGTGGATGCAGTACAACAGCCAGGATACATCTACATCTGTGAGAACCCAACATCACACGAAGGGGGTAAGATACAAGCCACAGCCAGGTGGGACCCGAACGCTCCCCCACCCCAGAACCCGGTGGGAAGAAAGGAGTCGGAATGGGGAGGGAGTGAAAGCCCAGGACTGCTAAATAACCAGCTCTAGAAATCCGCACATGGAGCACAGACAAAAGGTGCACGGGCTGCTGGATATTAGAAAAACGGAAAAGCAAAACCTGTGGGCAGGTCCCTGGAACTGGCGCCCTGAGACAAAAGAAAAGCGAATGCTTTCTGCAAGTCTTAAAGAGACAGGGACCCCATAGCTGGACGAAGTCGTCCCAACACACTTAGCTAGCAGCTTGGAATCCTGGGGAACCTTAGGCGCCCTAAACCCTGGGGAGGCAGCGCAGCTCTGAAGCCCCTCACGGCACTAAGCAGCCTGCCAGTCGTTCCTCCAACTGGCGCAGACCCTGACACAGCAGCCCAGTAGCGGGAGAGTGGCAGTGCGTGCTGGGGGTGGCAGCGCTGGAAGGGACCAGGAGCAGATCGCGTGCGCCAAAGGCGACAGAGGGGACCAGGAGAGGCTTGTGCGAGCCTGCAGCGGTGGCGACCGAACAGCCGGGGTTCGGCTCGTGTGCACCGGCGGCAGTGGAGCCAGAGGAGCCCAGTAGAGGCCCATGTGGGAGAACCCCGTGCACACCTGCAGCGGAGCCAGAGGGAGCAGGCATGCTCCCAGCAGCTGACGGGAATCCCAGCCCAACGCACAGCCGCCCGGGCCAGACCCAAAGGCCATTGCTGGCACACAGCAGCCTGGCAGGGGCGCCGCTATCATGCAGGAGCGCACCTGGCGAGCCTGCCACTCTCCACAGGGCTCCGCGCTGCTCTGACAGAGACCCCACCCACAGCAGCTTAGGGGACTAACCCGGTGGCTACTCCAGGAGTGTGGGTAAGTGACACAGGCAGTGGAGAAGGGCAAGGCATCCAGCAAGCAGGAAAGCACTTTATTCTCCCAGCTGACACACCCGCAACCTGCCAACAGCCACCGCTATCACCATGAAAAGGCAAAAAAATTTAGTCCAGTCCAAGATAGTTCAGACAACACCTGAGAAAGGATCTGCAGAGACAGACCTAACCAGCCTCCCTGAAAAAAGAATTCACAATAAAAATCATAAACATGCTGACAGAGCTGCAGAGAAATATGCAAGAGCTAAGGGATGAAGTCCGGAGGGAGATTACAGACGTCCGGAGGGAGATTACAGAAGTGAAACAAACTCTGGAAGGATTTATAAGCAGAATGGATAAGATGCAAGAGGCCATTGATGGAATAGAAACCAGAGAACAGGAACACATAGAAGCTGATGCAGAGAGAGATAAAAGGATCTCCAGGAATGAAACAATACTAAGAGGACTGTGTGACCAATCCAAAAGGAACAACATCTGCATTATATGGGTACCAGAAGAAGAAGAGAGAGAAAAAGGGATAGAAAGTGTCTTTGAAGAAATAATTGCTGAGAACTTCCCCAAACTGGGGGAGGAAATAGTTGCTCAGACTACAGAGGCACACCGAACTCCTGAGAGACAGGACCCAAAGACGACAACACCAAGACACATAATAATTAAAATGGCAAAGATAAAGGACAAGGACAGAGTATTAAAGGCAGCCAGAGAGAGAAAAAAGGGAACCTACAAAGGAAAACCCATCAGGCTATCATCAGACTTCTCAACAGAAACCTTACAGGCCAGAAGAGAATGGCATGATATATTTAATGCAATAAAACAGAAGGGCCTTGAACCAATGATACTGTATCCAGCACGATTATCATTTAAATATGAATAAGGGATTAAATAATTCCCAGGCAAGAAAAGTTGAGGGAATTTGCCTCCCACAAACCACCTCTACAGGGTATCTTAGAGGGACTGCTCTAGATGGGAGCACTCCTAAAAAGAGCACAGAACAAAACACCCAACACATGAGGAATGGAGGAGGAGGAATAAGAAGGGAGAGAAATAAAGAATCACCACACAGTGTCTATAACAGCTCAATAAGCGAGTTAAGTTAGGCAGCAAGATACTAAAGAAGCTAACCTTGAACCTTTGGTAACCACGAATCTAAAGCCTGCAATGGCAATAAGTACATATCGTTCAATAATCACCCTAAATGTAAGCTGACTGCACCAATCAAAAGACACAGAGTAATAGAATGGATAAAAAAGCAAGACCCATCTATATGCTGCTTACAAGAGACTCACCTCAAACCCAAATACATGCATAGATTAAAAGTCAAGGGATGGAGAAAGATATTTCATGCAAACAACAGAGAGAAAAAAGCAGGTGTTGCAATACTAATATCAGACAAAATAGACTTCAAAATAAAGTAACAAGAGATAAAGAAGGACAATACATAATGATAAAGGGCTTAGTCCAACAAGAGGATATAACCATTTTAAACATATAAGCACCCAATACAGGAGCACCAATATATGTGAAACAAATTCTAACAGAATTAAAGGAGGAAATAGAATGCAATGCATTCATTTTGGGAGACATTTACACACCACTTACTCCAAAGGACAGATCCACCAGACAGAAAATAAGTGAGGACACAGAGGCACTGAACAACACACTAGAACAGATGGACCTAATAGACATCTATAGAACTCTACATCCAAAAGCAACAAGATACACATTCTTCTCAAGTGCACATGGAACATTCTCCAGAATAGACCACATACTAGGCCACAAAAAGAGCCTCAGTAAATTGCAAAAGATTGAAATCCTACCAACCAACTTTTAAGACCACAAAGGTATAAAACTAGTAATAAATTGTACAAAGAAAGCAAAAAGGCTCAGAAACACATGGAGGCTTAACAACATGCTCCTAAATAATCAATGGAGATCAACGACCAAATTAAAGTGGAGACCCAGCAATATATGGAAACAAATGACAACAACAACACAAAGCCCCAACTTCTGTGGGACGCAGCGAAAGCAGTCTTAAGAGGTAAGTATATAGCAATCCAGGCCTATTTAAAGAAGGAAGAACAATCCCAAATGAATGGTCTAATGTCACAATTATCGAAATTGGAAAAAGAAGAACAAATGAGGCCTAAGGTCAGCAGAAGGAGGGACATAATAAAGATCAGAGAAGAAATAAAGAAAATTGAGAAGAATAAAACAATAGAAAAAATCAATGAAAGCAAAAGCTGATTCTTTGAGAAAATAAGCAAAATAGATAAGCCTCTAGCCAGACTTATTAAGAGAAAAAGAGAGTCAACACACATCAACAGAATCAGAAACGAGAAAGGAAAAATCACGACGGAACCCACAGAAATACAAAGAATTATTAGAGAATACTATGAAAACCTATATGCTAACAAGCTGGAAAACCTAGGAGAAATGGACAACTTCCTAGAAAAATACAACCTTCCAAGACTGACCCAGAAAGAAACAGAAAATCTAAACAGACCCATTAGCAGCAACGAAATTGAATCAGTAATCAAAAAACTACCTAAGAACAAAACCCCCGGGCCAGATGGATTTACCTCAGAATTTTATCAGACATACAGAGAAGACATAATACCCATTCTCCTTAAAGTTTTCCAAAAAATAGAAGAGGAGGGAATACTCCCAAACTCATTCTATGAAGCCAACATCACCCTAATACCAAAACCAGGCAAAGACCCCACCAAAAAAGAAAACTACAGACCAATATCCCTGATGAACATAGAGTCAAAAATACTCAACAAAATATTAGCAAACCAAATTCAGAAATACATCAAAAGGATCATACACCATGACCAAGTGGGATTCATCTCAGGGATGCAAGGATGGTACCATTCGAAAATCCATCAACATCATCCACCACATCAACAAAAAGAAAGACAAAAACCACATGATCATCTCCATAGATGCTGAAAAAGCATTAGACAAAATTCAACATCCATTCATGATAAAAACTCTCAACAAAGTGGGCATAGAGGACAAGTACCTCAACATAATAAAGGCCATATATGATAAACCCACAGCTAACATCATACTGAACAGCGAGAGGCTGAAAGCTTTTCCTCTGAGATCGGGAACAAGACAGGGATGCCCACTCTCCCCACTGTTATTCAACATAGTACAGGAGGTCCTAGCCATGGCAATCAGGCAAAACAAAGAAATACAAGGAATCCAGATTGGTAAAGAAGAAGTCAAACTGTCACTATTTGCAGATGACACAATATTGTACACAAAAAACCCTAAAGACTCCACTGTGAAACTACTAGAACTAATATCTGAATTCAGCAAAGTTGCAGGATACAAAATCAACACACAGAAATCTGTAGCTTTCCTATACACTAACAATGAACTAATAGAAAGAGAAATCAGGAAGACAATTCCATTCACAATAGTATCAAAAAGAATGAAATACCTAGGAATAAACCTAACCAAGGAAGTAAAAGACCTATACCCTGAAAACTACAAGACACTCTTAAGAGAAATTAAAGAGGGCACTAACAAATGGAAACTCATCCCATGCTCCTGGCTAGGAAGAATTAATATCGTCAAAATGGCCATCCTACCCAAAGCAATATACAGATTTGATGCAATCTCTATCAAATTACCAACAGTATTCTCCAATGAACTGAAACAAACGGTTCAAAAATTCATATGGAACCGCCAAAGACCCTGAATAGCCAAAGCAATCCTGAGAAGGAAGAATAAAGTGGGGGGGTATCTCGCTCCCCAATTTCAAGCTCTACTACAAAGCCACAGTAATCAAGACAATTTGGTACTGGCACAAGAACAGAGTCACAGACCAGTGGAACAGAATAGAGACAACAGACATTAATCCAAACATATATGGCCAATTAATATACGATAAAGGAGCCATGGACATACAATGGGGTAATGACAGTCTCTTCAACAGATGGTGCTAGCAAAACTGGACAGCTACATGTAAGAGAATGAAACTGGATCACTGTCTAACTCCATACACAAAAGTAAGTTCAAAATGGATCAAAGACCTGAATGTAAGTCATGAAACCATAAAACTCTTAGAAAAAAACATAGGCAAAAATCTCATGGACATAAACATGAGTGACTTCTTCATGAACATATCTCCCTGGGCAAGTGAAGCAAAGGCAAAAATGAACAAGTGGGACTATATCAAGCTAAAAAGCTTCTGTACAGCAAAGGACACCATCAATAGAATAAAAAGGTATCCTACAGTATGGGAGAATATATTCATAAATGACAGATCTGATAAAGGAGTGACATCCAAAATATATAAAGAGCTCATGCTCCTCAACAAACAAAAAGCAAATAATCCAATTCAAAAATGGGCAGAGGAGCTGAATAGACAGTTCTCTAAAGAAGAAATTCAGATGGCCAACAGACACATGAAAAGATGCTCCACATCACTAATCATCAGAGACATGCAAATTAAAACCACAATGAGATATCACCTCACACCAGTAAGGATCGTCATCATCGAAAGGCAATCAACAACAAATGTTGGCGAGGTTGTGGAGAAAGGGGAATCCTCCTACACTGCTGGTGGGAATGTAAATTAGTTCTACCATTGTGGAAACCAGTATGGAGGTTCCTCAGAATGCTCAAAATAGAAATACCATTTGACCCAGGAATTCCACTTTTAGGAATTTACCCTAAGAATGCAGCACTCTAGTTTGAAAAAGACAGATGCACCCCTATGTTTATCGCAGCACTATTTACAATAGCCAAGATATGGAAGCAACCTAAATGTCCCTTAGCAGATGAATGGATAAAGAAGATGTGATACATATACACAATGGAATATTACTCAGCCATTAGAAAAAAACAGATCCTATCATTCGCAACAACATGGGTGGAGCTAGAGGGTATTATGCTCAGTGAAATAAGCCAGGTGGAGAAAGACAAGTACCAAGTGATTCCACTCATATATGGAGTATAAGAACAAAGGAAAACTGAAGGGACAAAACAGTAGCAGAATCACAGAACCCAAGAATGGACTAACAGTTACCAAAGGGAAAGGGACTGGGGAGGATGGGTGGGAAGGGAGGGATAAGGGCAGGGAAAAAGAAGAGGGCATTACGATTATCATGTATAGTGCATGGGGGGCCCAGGGAGGGCTTTGCAACACAGAGAAGACAAGTAGTGATTTTACAGCATCTTACTATGCAGATGGACAGTGACTGTGAAGGGGTATGTTGGGGGGACTTGGTGAAGGGGGGAGCCTAGTAAACATAATGTTCTTCATGTAATTGTAGAGTAATGATACCAAAAAAAAAAAATGATACATCACAGCCTCCCCATGCAGAGGGACACCAGACTGCACTTAAGCACTGCACTTGGGACCATTTTAAGTGTGAGATCACCAAGCGTAAGAAAAAAAAAGAAAAAAAAGCAAGACAAAGGCTTGCATGCAAGTAGTATATTTAGAGAGGTGAACACAAGAAAGCAGAATAGAGGACTATGAAGGATGAAATAGGGAAAGGGGAAAAACTCAGGCAATATTGAGCTGATCAGCTCTGTGGACAACTGGGCCCAGTAGAATGTACCTCAAAGTTGTCTTCATAAGGGATGGAAGAGGAGACTATGATCTCCCATCTCTCATGAGGCAAGGGTTACTCCAAGTGTGTTGTTTTTCCTGTCTGTTTTTGTGCATCAACTTCACTGAGCAGATTCCTGCAGGTATGCCATACAGTAATCATGGAGAAATGGGGTTGGTGGGTGCAGAAAGTAAGAAACATTTGGTGTGGCTTGAGACAAAATCTGTTAAGTTACCCTTGTGTAACTGGTTACCAAGCATTGGTGAAAGTAAGGAAGTGAGCTGAGAAGATGTGAGGCAGAGCACAAGAGAAAGTCTGACACAGGTTACCTCTTGAACCACTGTTAAGTTCGCTTCATTACGTAATGCTAGGTCATGACAGTGTAAAACCAACAAGATAGGGATATAGTAATGAGGTACAGTTCAGTGCTGCAACTGCTTCTGAGGCTATGATTAATATTTGTCTTCCCTCTTCCATCATGCATTCCACATTTTGCTCAGCTTTGCACCAGCACATCAGCGTGTCTAGGCTGCTTCCCTAAGGTTGGGTGTCCCAGACCTTCATCCCAAAAAGGTGTTTTATGTTTATTGGGCATGGTTGCTGAATTTGCCCAGTTATCCCTGGGCGTGAAAGAACCATGAGCTGTCCACTGAATCCCTTGGGTTCCAGACATACTTCTTCCTTTACTCATTGGGTAAAACCAACCCTACCTTCTCATGCCAATACAATGGATCTTCGCTGGCACACCAGCATTGTGAGCCCTCAATGACCCTTTCCTGGAGGTAGTCTATGTCCAATGCTTGGGCAGTGTGTGAGTATAAAGGCTCAGTCTTAGTTCACCTCAGCAACTCTGAAGAGCCATCCCATCTTCTCCAGGGTGCCTTCGTGAGACTGCATTGTAATCCAAGTACCCCTGAGTCCAGGACTGATTCCTTTCCCACTATTTGATTCCAAGAGCATTCACTAAAAGTTTCCCGCATATTAATCTCCACCTCAGAGTATGCTTCCCAAGCAACATAACTTGACATACCATTTGCGGGAGTCATGTCAACAGTATATTGCAGTGCCTGCAGGACTCTTTGACAAGATTTTAAATCTTGAATCACTAGAGAGTGCCACCATGTCAATAAGTTGTTTCTTAATGTAGTCTTATTCAGATCTCTCTGCTCTAACACTTTGAAGATCCACTTTCATGTTTCTCCAGTTCATGGCCAAAATGTTAGTCCAAGTCTTAGAATTCTTTGGTCTGAAAGCTGTTTCCTTCTGGTGTAGTTGCTGCATTCCTTTGCTCAGGCTGGCTATCACCATAATATTGATCTTGAGTTCAAAGAGAAGAGGCATGGGTAGATCTTAAGGAGCACAAACAGCATCTTTTGAAGCACCTGTTACAAGTGAGAACTTTGCAAGTTACCCAAGTAAAGGGAGGTTTTTTTTTCCTGTAACAAGGGAAAGGGCTCAGAAAATTCAAGGGTATCTGAGGATTTAGGCTTCTCTGACTTTTCTACCAAATGTCTCCATCCCAGATTTTACAGTCTCATTTTGAATGCCCAACCTTCAACTGTGTTTGTGGTGGCTCTGCTATTAATATGCATATCTTGGGCCTGATTTTTAGCAACCATTTGCCCCATAGCTGCTGAGATAATGGTCATTAAACAATACCCTGGATGTATCTGACTTGAGTTAAAGTGGGTAATCTGAGTCTGTCATTTTCTTCTATCAAGGTGTCTAAAGTCCATTTTGAGAACCAGACAGCTCTGCTATCCTTATCCTTACCATCGTGCCATACTGTTTAAGCGCTACTGCCTCCCGCATATGCTGATGCTTCCCTTCCACCAGCACTGCAAATCCACCATAGTGAAAGCATACTGGGGTCATCAACCAGCAATGGGGTGACTAGAGAGTGACCTAGGTCCAGAATCCCACCTTGAGTATTTGCCTCCTTGGGCTACTTGTAGCAATGACTATCTTAGCCTAAATGTCCTCAAAAGTCAGAGTCTGAGAGATCTTCCTTGCAAGGAGTTGATTTGGGGATGTTACCTCAAGAAATGAGAGTTGGGGCTGGGAACAGGCAAGCCATTTCAGTGGTGAGTACTTGAGCTGATCACCTCTGTGGGAAACTGAGGCTTGATCATGACAGCAACCCCCCAAGGAACCATGTAAAACACACCTGTGAATGTCCACCTGGGGAGTGGAAAAGGTAACAATTATCCAGTGGCCCCTAGATCACCTTAGTCAAAGGTCACTTACCTGGATGTTAATCTTCTCATATGTCCAGGCTTAGCTTTTCTCTTCACACATGACATGGTGAAGGATCTTGAACTTCTATTGAAGCAAATCAAGAAAATAGACAAATTTAAGCACAGTCCTCTGTTTTTAAACATTTATATATACTTGTATCCCTTTCTTTGTGGATCATGGCAAATATGTAAATTAATATAAAAACTAGAGTTTACTCTTACAAGGTTTATTATGTCAGGCACTACTTAATGCTTTATATACATGAACTTATTTAATCTTCACAACAGCCCAGTAAAATATGTACTGTAATTCTCTTAATTTTCCAGGTGAGGAAACTCGGGCCCAGAAGGTTTAGTAACCCAGTATATGTGTGATCTTGGGCATGAGTTGATGCAGGAAACAGGAAAAGTATCTGCATCAGGTCCAGGCAGGAGTGCAAGTGGCCTTTCCCATTGGGCCAGGGGACCCTGCAGACCTATGCTGTTAGAGGTCCAGCTCCTTTTATACAATGGGAACAGAGAGGAATATGTTTGGTACCCAGGGGTAACTTGGGTGGTTCTTGGTATTTCCTTAACCCATTTGCTGTTAAATAGACAAGTACAAGAATCATGGCCTGAAAAGTGCCTCATAACCACTAGATCAGCCACCAAGACCAGAAGAATACTAGCTGAGGGTGAGAGGAAGCTGAGGGTGAGTGGATAGTGGAGGGAGATGATGAGTATCAATTGTAGCCCTAGAAAAGCTGCATAAAACTATATGAAACATAGAAAACATGTAGGCCTTATTTAAGAGGTCAGTGTAGGTCAAATAGTGTAATTTAGAAGATCTGTGATCTCCATGTAGATTAGGTTTAGCAGTGTCTATAACAAGGGGTTGCATTAGTTGGGATTCATTTGCAAAAACAGAACCTACTCTTTCATTCAAGATGACTATTATATAGGGAATGAGCTAAATGGGGGAGGAAAAAATGAAGTCAAACAGTGGGTGGTGAGGCAAACCAGAAGTTAGTAACATCTAACAGGCACTCCACTCTTTGAAGCACTGGAAATCAGAGGATGAGGTTACCAGATCCAAGAAGTGGGTTTACCTATCAGGAACTAGAACCATCCCATGGCATGGGTCAGGGGTCTGCTCGCAGAAGGTGGTATCACAAAGGGAAGGACTGTCTTTTTGGGGCTGGGGTCACAGGGAAGACTAAGGGTCAATTGGAAATGCTACCTGCAGCAGTTAGAGAAGGAGAAAGAGCCTGGCTTTCCCTCCTCGTTTCCTCCAGTTTCCCACCATCTCTCATTGGCTGAATTTAGCCAGAAGTGATTGGCAAAGAAGCCAGAAAAATGTGGGTTCCCATGGTCCATTTGGAATAGAGGAGCAATGGGGAATGCATGGGGGAGCAAGCAAGCAAATCAGCACTCGTTGCTGTTTTTACCAGTCAGCTTCCATTCTCATGCTTCTAACCTTTTTTTTTTCTTTTTAAGCACTTTATTTGCATGATATTTTTTTATGTGGTAAAAAACACGTGAAATTACTGACTTAACAATTTTTATGACTTAACAGTTTTTAAGTGTTCAGCACTATTAAGTATATTCACTTTTGTAAGATAGAACTTTTTCATCTTACAAAACTGAAACTCTATATATACCTATTAAACAACAGCTCACCATTTACCCCTCCCCAAAGCCTCTGGCTGCCTCTGTTCTACTTTTCTGTTCCTATGAATTTGAATATTTTAGATACCTCATGTGAATGGAATACAATATTTCTCTTTTAGTGATTGGCTTTTTTCACTTAGTATAATGCCATCCAGAGGGATCCATGTTGTAACCTGTGTCATTATTTCCTTCCTTTTTAAAACTGAATCATATTCTGTTGTATGTACATAGCACATTTTGCTTATCCATTCATCCATCATGTTGCTTTCGTGTTTTAGCTGTTGTGAATAACACTGCTATAAACATGGGTGTACAAATGTTTCTTTAAGACCCTGTTTTCAATTCTTTTGGGTCTATATCCAGAAGTAGAATCGCTGAGCCATAAGATAATTCTATTTTTAATTTTTTGAGGAATAACCATGCTATTTTCCACAGTGCCAGTACCATGTTACATTCCTACCAACAGACACAAGGGTTCCGATTTCTCCACATCTTTGCCAACATGTGTTATTTTCTGGTTTTTTGTTTTTGTTTTTGTTGTCTTTTGTTTATTTTTATAGTAGACATCCTAATGGGTGTAAAGTCATGGTATCTCGTAATTTTGATTTGCATTTCCCTAGTTATCAGTGATGTTGAACATCTTCTCAAGAGTTTATTTGCCATATGTGTATCGTCTTTGGAGAAATATCTGTTCAAGTCCTTTGCCCATTTTAGATTGGGTTGTTTGTTTTTTTGTTGTTGAGTCCAAGTGGCCCTTCCTTATATATCCTTGTTATGAAGCCCTTATCAGATATATGATTTGCAAACATTTTCTCCCATTTTGTGGGTTGCCTTCTTATTCTGTTGATAATGTCCTCTGATGCACAAGTTTTTTGTTTAAATGAAGTCCATTTTGTCTATTTTTCCTTTGTTGCCTGTGCCTTTGGTGTCATATCTAAGAAATCATTGCCAAATCCAGTGTTGTGAAGGTTTTGTGCTGTTTTCTTCTAAAAGTTTTGGAGTTTTAGGTCTTACATTTAAGTCTTTGATCAATTTAAGTTAATTTTTGGATATGGTGTTAGGTAAAGGTCCAACTTCATTCTTTTGCATTGGATATCCATCTTTCCTAACACCATTTGTTTTTAAAGACCATCCTTTCCCCATTGAATGGTGTTGACACCTTGTGCAAAACCATTTAACCATACACAGGAGGGTTTATTTCTGGGTTCCCTATTCTGTTCCTATTTCCCCCTTAGTACTGCTTTCAGTGCATCCCCTAATTTTTAGTATGCTGTGTTTTTATTTTAATTTGTCTCTAAATATTTTCTGATTTCCCTTGTGATTTCTCTTTTGATACATTGGTTAAAAATGTGTTGTTGAATTTCCACAAATTTGTGAATTTTCCAGTTTTGCTTCTTTTATTGATTTCTAAGTTTATCCCATTATGGTCAGGGAAGATTACTCTGTATGTTACCTGCACTGCCTTCTGGCTCCCAAACTTTCTGATTGGGAATCTTATTGAGGATCTCTTATATGTGATGAGCTGCTTCTTGCTTGCTGCTTTTAAGATTCTCTTTTCATCTTTGGCTTTCATAAGTCTGATTATAATGTGTCTTAGTGTGGGTCTCTTTGGGCTCATATCTTCTTGGATGCCATTGAGTTTCTTGGATGTTGATATATCTATGTCTCATAAAATTTGGGAAGTGTTCAGCCATTTTTTTCTTCAAATATTGTTTTGCCCCTTTCTCTCTTCTCATTCTGGGACTTGCACAAAGCACATATGTTAATCCATGTGATGGTGTCCTACAGGTCCTTTAGACTCTGTTCATGTTTTTCAGTCTTTTTTCTTTCTGTTCTTCAGCCTTAATAACTTCCATTATCCTATCTTCAAGTTCACTGATTCTTTCTTCTGCTGGCTCAAATCTGCCTTTGAATTCCACTAATGATTTTTTCATTTCAATTATTGTACTCTTCAGCTCCAGAATTTCATTTTGGTTTGTTTTTTGTTTTCTATTTATTGACATTTCCATTTTGTCCATACATCATTTTATTTGCTTTCTCCACATCTTACTTTAGTTATTTGAGCATTTTTAAGTTAGTTCTTTTAAAGTCTTTGTCTAATAGATCTGCCATCAGGTCGTTTTCAGGGACAGTTTCTGTTGATTTATTTTTTTCCTTTGAATGAGCCACTTTCTTATTTCTTTGTATGCCTTGTATTTTTGTTTTTGTTGCTGTTGCTGTTGAAAATGGATATTTAAATGTAATAAGATGATAATTCTTGAAATCAGATTATCTCCTTTCCCCAGAGTTTGCTAGAGTTTTTCTGTTGTTGTTATTATTTCTGCTTTTTTATTATTGTAGGCTGTCTCTGTTCCATGGATCAACCTATGGTGCAAACTTGAAGTCTTCTTAGGTCTTTCCTGAGTCTTTACTTTTTTCCCTGGGATGTATAGTCACTTTCTAATTTTACCTGTAAATGCTGTTGCTCTTAAATGTCCTACTCTTTAATGTTTGCCTTTTAGAAGAAGAAAATAGAAAAATGAAGGGGAGGGGAGGGTGGTGGCCCTTAGTCCCCTCGAAGTCATGTCAGCCAGAGTGCAAGGGGCTTGCAACAATGAGGGGAGGTGCAACAGTATCAGCTGCCCATTTCTTTGTTGGCACCTCTGTGATCAGAAGCAACAATCAGAGGACAGATCTCCAATATCTGGAGGACAGTGTCTTTTTGCTTACCTTGACTCCTGAAAACTGTGTGTAGGTTGTTCCAAGAACGGGTGCATAGCTTCCTGTCTTATGATTGGGGATAGGGTAACTGCTACTGGGCATTGACCAAAATTAATCACAATTTAAGTTCCAAGACTTCCTCTGGAAGCTGCAAGTCTTCACAGATTTCAGAGTTCTAAAATAGTTACATCAGACAGATTCTGCCAATGCAACTGCTGTCAAGGTAAGGAGACAGATTGCTGGTGCTTTCTACTCTGCAATTTTCCCAGAATCCTGTCCTACTTCTTTTTTTTTTAATTGAGATACATACAATAAAATACACAAATCTTAATGTACAGTTCAATGAATGTTGACATGTGTGTACACTCATGTAACCATCAACCAGATCAAGATACCAAACATTCTCACTAATCCTTCCGCTTTACTTGTTTCACCCATCTCCCCCTTTCTATTCTCTGATGGTTGCCGTACCACCAGTTTAAGTTCTGTGTTTGAGTCTATTTCTATTTTGTTTGTTTTGCTTTTTAGATTCCACATGTAAGTGAAATCACATGGTTTTATTATTCTCTGACTTATTTCACTTAGCATAGTACCCTCTAGGTCCATCGATGTTATTCCAAAGGGCATGATTTCATTCTTTTTATGACTAATATTCCATTACATATATGTACTCCATCTTTTTTTATCTGTTCATCTATCAGTGGACATTTAGATTGTTTCTATATTTTGTCTATTATAAATATAGTTGCAACAAACATAATAGTACATATATGTCTTTTCAAATTAGTGATTTTATTTTCTTCAAGTAAATTCCCAGAAGTGGAATTGCTGGGGCATATGGTTGGGAATGAATTTGAGAGCAAGTAGGAAAATGACCAGCACAGAAAACATATCTCTTCCTTATAATTATGTACATACTTGGTGCAGTGATAGGTTCATAGATGATATGGTATAGACCTTGCCTCACAAGAGCTTCCAAATATATGGCTATATTTATATGTCATTAGTAGTAACAACATGAATGTCAGATGACTTTGTATAATCCTAGCATTATTTCCTAGTAGGGCTATCTATGTATTTTTTATATATAGAAGAAATCATCTTGGATATTATTTTATGGGAGGCATGAAATTACTTACAGTAACAAGCTTTTAACTAAGATTCTACCTAAGTGCTTTTCCTTACACTACTTTATTGAAATTTTTACCTGTTAATTATGAAAATAAAAAAATCCGAAGTACAATGTATACATTCCCTCCTAGAAGCTTGGCTTTCTTTAGTAATTTGGAACTACATAGCCAAGATGATCTGTCTACATTTAGTAGACCACAAATGATGTGTGAAAATGTGATACCAAACATATGGAGAAGAAATAGAATGGAGAATTGTGCTTTGAGATGTTTATTTCTGTGGAAATTTTAATCTTTATTTTTAGAATTTCCACATCTATAAAATATTCTATGGGGGGAAAGGGAGCTCCTTTTAAGAATCTTATTCTAAGCCCAAAATACTCTTGCTGAACATTTTGCCTATTCTCTTGATAGTTTGTGAACTATACCCACTACAAATCAGATAATTTGGAAAGTTTACATTCTATACAAAACTTTCCAAAAAAGAAAAAAGGACTTTGTTGCATATGTGAATTCTCTACACTGTGATCAAGAAGTTAGTTCAGGCATTGACCCAAAGATCCTTCGGACATCTTACATTTTTTTGTCCCAGTTGAAGGAGGAAAAATTTTCTAGTGAGGCTGACAGCATGAGAATGTGCTACTTCTTTTAACCCTCCAGATTGAGTTTCTTCTCAACACAACTGGCCAAACAGTTGTTTCTAAAGAGTCTTGGATGCTATCCACATGATCAGGTTCTCATTTTTACATGGTAATGCCTTCCTTTACAATGAAGGGAATATCTTTGGTACTCACCATAAACATTTGATTTTACAAACTCACTACTTACAAACCATGTGACATTGAATACCAGATTCAATGTGAAGAACATAAAAGGTGGATGTTTCTTCTACTGTTCTGATGCAGGCAGTTCAGTGCATACTATTTTTGAGAAAAAAAGCCATTAGGAAATGCACTTAGGGTAAGTTAAGGAGGTGAGAGTGAGAGGATATTAAAAAAAACTAGGTTCTTTTTGCAACTTCCCATTTTGGAGGGGGGAGCAGTTTTCTTCATCTTTGTACAGTACCCTCAATAAATGTTTATTAAGTTAAAGAATACTTAGAAATATAGCAGCTCTTCAAATGTTTGAAAATTGTCATACAGTAGAGAAATTAATTATTCAGCTCCTTTTTAATAGCCACCCTTTTATTTACTAGTTTTTCTCCCCTTAAAAACACACAAAACAATACATGAGAGAGTTTAAAAATTATTAGAAGTGTTTTGACTACACAGAGACTTCCTTGCCACTACTTCTGCGAATACCAGAAGAGACAATGTGGTTTCTGTAGACAGCCAAGCTAGATGACCACCAATTGGCCTTCCAACTTTGGCATTTAGAATGACAGTATCTTTAATTTTCATTATCATTCAGATAGTCATGTTCATATTCATTAATAAAATAATAAGTACAGAGAGTGCAAAGAATTAAAACATAACTGGGGCTGAAGAAAATGTAATGGCCAATTTACTTATTTGGCATAATTGAATGATAGTTCACCTCTTAACTGGACACGACTAAGCTTCTTTCATTCTGTAGAAAGTTCACTTGATTCCATTACTCTCTCATCTTGAAAAAGAAGATGGGAAATAAATTTGACAATGAAGGAAATGGAGGAGTCTACTCTTGTTCTTTGTTTTCCTCATAGCTCACCAACTCTTTAAATCCTCTGGATCTGGTGAGAAGCAAGTTAGTGAAGGGGCAAGTTCAGAAACCAAAGATCATCCAACTCCTAGCAATCAAATCAATGACTTTTGTCCCTGTTTTCTTCTACTTTTCTGTCTCATTCAATCATGATACGCATCCATTTCTTCTGAAAATTTCCATTCTCTTGGCCTTTGTGAACCTTCAGAAGAGTTGAAAAGGCCTAGGAAAAATCACTTCTTCCCTTGTCTTATGCCTTTCTTCTCTCTCCACTACCCTTAAATTTTTCCAAGCATCAGCCTTGCTCGGTTCCTTCCCTTTTAATTATTCCATCCTTGTTCCCACGTAGATAACTCCTTAATGTCTATCTCCACCCCTAATGTCTTTCTTTATTTTTAGTACTCTATTTCTGACTGCCTCTTTGGAAATTCCTGGGCATGTCTAATTTCCCTATATTCTCATTTAAACGAATATTTCCACCATTAGTTCTGTTCCTCATCTTAGTTTCTTAGGTCTGATGAGTAAAAGATTCCAGTCAAGGTTAGTCTAAGGTTGGGGGAGCCATGGGAAGAAAGGGCTCAGTCAGATATATTACAGATGTATACAGATTACAGTCAGAAATAGAAGACCAGTAGGACTTGATAACTAATATTTTTCTTCCACTAATATCCATTTTACTAAGTATAGACCCATTATTACTTATTTAAGTCTTACTGAAGGTCATTGATAATTTCTTTATTTAAAGTGCTGTTTCATAATTTTATTTATAAGGGACCTGTAGAAGTACAAAAATAAACTCAGTCTGTCAACAGTGTTTATGCTTTAGGCTCTTAAATTTCTCAAATTCAACTTCTTCCATTTTGTGGATAATCGGAAACTTAAATCTCCATTGTTGTGGGCTGGTGTATGTGTGTGCTCACTATAATAGATTAAGGGCAATGAAAGATTAATCAAGTTTGGAAATTCATAAAAAGGGAAAACTTATCAAGGAATTAAATCTGTATATCTTTGTACCTCTCCTCCATACACTTTTTCTTCAAATGACAAACCACCGTGGATGCGGTTTGTTACAGGCTGATACTGACCATCTCTTTTTCTCTAATGTTGCTAGGGGTGTTCTTCTGACCTGCTTACATTCTGAATACAAATGGA
Source organism: Manis pentadactyla (assembly GCF_030020395.1). NCBI lineage: Eukaryota > Metazoa > Chordata > Mammalia > Pholidota > Manidae > Manis > Manis pentadactyla. The sequence continues at coordinate 63,666,910 of NC_080023.1, read as the reverse complement.
ATGATTGGAAATGACTCTTTGTCTGACAGGGCTCAACTGTATTTTAAACATTTGCTGTCTAAATACATATTTAAAAAGCTCCTCCAAGTAGATGCCATTTCCATCTGTGGAAATACTCAGCTGTCTGGAGGGATAAGTGTTTTGTCATGAGGGCTCTCAGTGTCTCTTGCCCTATTCTGAAAACAAATGCAAGAGAGAGAAATAATCCTTTCAGTATACATGCCAAAGATGTGAGAGTGCCTTATTTTAGTTTTAAAATCAAGGATAATGTATATTTGCCTGTTTACAGAATTAGGTAATTACTATACAAAATTCCAATCTTGCCTGTCTGAACCTGCTGTGGTGAGACTGTCATTTCTAATGGAATTATATACTCATGGGCAACCACTGTTTCTCTAGTGACAGTGCCCTGTGTCTTTTCAGGGATGTAAGGAGTAGAGTTTTGGTGAAAAGATTAAATAGGAGAGGTGTTTGTTTTCTTCTTCTTTTCTACTCTCCTTATTTGTGACTCTGAGATGCCAAAAAAGAAGGTGTGGGATGACTTTGGGAAGAAAGAGGAAAGATTACAAAGGAAAGGACTGATTTCTTTATGGTAGTGGTATTGAAGAATTGGTAGTAGAAGAAAGTTCCAGGACCTGGTGGAAGCAATAAAAATGTATTATCCCACCATCGGCTGTAGGTTTGTGCTGGTTAACATGCTATACTTCTAGTGCAATTATTGTGTTTGCATTGATTTGTTATTACTATGAATATGTAAAAGTGCTTTTTAAACTAACTTTTTTAGAATATATTTTCAGAAAAAATGATTAGATGAAAATACATCAAAATAATTCATTCATATTGATTATATTCTACTTCTTTTCCACCCAACATTATAACTTAAGCATTTCTCCAGATTAACAAATATACTTCAAAATCACAGAATATTATAAAGCCATTCAAAATGTTTTTGTTGTGCTATCATGGGGCTGAATTTTGTATTTAAAGAATATATAAACTGTTTATGATTTTTTGCTATTATATACCACTGAAACTAAATAAATGTACTAAAAATTTTTCCTTTACAGTATAAAAACTTACTTTGCTGACACTCAGAATGAGTGGAATTGCAGAGGAGCATTAAGACATTATGTGGCTCATATCTTACCACATATGGAAGCTTTGGTTTCTAATCACCTCCACTGTTAAAACCGAGGGAGCTGGGGGTTAACTCCTAGCAGATGGTGCTGCTGCTCATCGCGCTGCTGACTGAGCATCCCAGGAATTTAAAGACTTGCTTAAACAGGGTTAATACATGGCCTGCGGGAAGACAGCTGGTCTGTAGCCGAATTAGAGGTCAGGAGGTTACCCACATTTCCCTGAAAACAGAGGACACACCAGAGTCAGGATCAGTGAAAGCCATTTAGGGAAAGGAAAAAGCAGAAAGGTTCTATTTAAGGGAGCAGTTGAATAAGAGGGTAGATGGTGCTAGGGTAAAACAGAGTAACTACCAAATTTGGACGAGGGGGATGGGGAAATGAAGGGGCACAGAGAAAAGAATGTCAGAACACTGTCGCCACAGCTGCTACTCCTGAAATGTGGAGAGAGACCATACCACCCGCTCCTTTCCCAGCTCTGAGTTTCCTTGTCCTATGTTTCACCAGCTTGTGCAAATGAGTTAGGATAACTTTGATCTTTCCAGGCCATTAGACATTTAACATGACTAATTTGAAAGAAGACACAGGGATGTCATCAAGTGGAAGAAGATATTAATGTCTTGAAATCTCATCAAGGACAGTGCTGACACCTTTTGCAGTCCAAATTCTGCAAATCCCTTGAGAGTGAATCCTCTGTGGAGCACAGTGATAGATGCTATAGGGCTCTGAGATGAAAAAAAGTAAGGCTCAGTCTCAGCTCTCAGGTAGTTTTTTATGTAATAAGGGATGGTAGATGGAGGAATTAGACGCATGGTGCGACTATAATACAAGGTGACTAAGAAAGCTGGTACAAAGAAAGTGGTAGGAGGTTCAGAAATAAGAGAGAGACAAGGATCAATGGCGAAAACAGCGAACGTTTATGTAGGATCTAGGAAAATACTAACAAAGGTGTAGGAGTGCATTAAAAGTGAAGGAAATCGTAAGCAAAGGCATTGAGAGACTGTTTCCTTCCACTCCCCCACCCCCTCAACATATGCATAGGTGCATCTATTTCATCTTAAAGTACTCTCAGTTCTCTTTATGGAATAAGTCAACCTATCTTCAACTTCAGTTTCTGGCAAACATAGGGTTCCATAAATATATTTTGAATATTTGAAGATGGGATTTTTTGTGGCCTACAGAATGATAAACCATGGGCTTTAATGTTGAACAGATTTGGGTTCAATTTTTGATCCATTTCCTAGCTGTGTGACCTTGAGTAAGTTGATCTCTCTGAACACTTTTCTTATCTATAAAAATGGAGAATGTAAGAATAGAATTCTTTTTGTAAGAATTATATAGGAAAATGTGAATGCACTTGCTTGCTAAGGGCTGGTGCTCTGCTTTCCTTGCTATCACCTCTGTGAGACATCCTTACATTGGCTATGCCCTCACTGTCTCCTAGGCAACACCAGAGGGCGACATCATCCCATTCTCATAGTAACGGCTTCCAGGAGTGAGGGCATTCCTTGCAGCAGGACTTTTCTAAGTGCGTTGGCAAGGAAGGAAGCAGAAACCCTGTGCTGCAGAACCTGAATAGGGCAGTTAGAGATAAGCCATGGAAAGACTGCAGCAGCTACTGTGGCCCTCTGTGGGCAACAGCTGTGTATGAAGACACCATCAGAAGGCACCATGCCAGCCATCTATTCCTGCCAGCTGGGCTGTGAGTACTTCTGGTGCTACTGGAGCATCAGAGTCTTAGAATGGATATCTAAATGACCTGCCTAATTACTGCTAGAAAACTACTGTGCTTGTGTGGTATCTCTGAAAAAGCTGTTGGAATTTGTTAGAGAGTCAGAAAAATGGTGACCAGGTATTCTGGTTTGCCCAGGACGTCCTGGTTTATGCCTGGCATAATTTATAGTGCCCCCTTTTCTCTCAAAGTGTCCTGGTTTTCTCCCACTTCAGCCTTTATTCTCCTGTCACCCCAGGTACACTAGTTCCCCAAATAAACTGTGTACTTTTCAAACTGGGGAAAGCATAAGCAAAGCCATAAAAATGTAAATGTTCTCTCCACCTCCCTCACCTTGGGAAGATTTCCCGTACATAACACACTGAGTGATTCATTCTCTGCACTAGATTGGGGAAGAATGCTGGAGATGTCTTGCTTCAGAAAGGGAAGATTAGCTGATCATTCTGGTATGTGTCATGGGTAGGGAAACCATGTAATATGTGTAACTTAACCAATATATAATATATAACTGAGGCACTTTTTTTTATGGTGGTAAGAAATGCAACAAAATTTACTCTCTTAACAATAGTGTTAACTCTGTGCACATTGTTGTGCAACAGATCTGTAGAACTTTTCATCTTACAGAACTGAAACTCTACCCATTGAACAGAAACTCCCCTTCCTCCCTTCACTCTCCCCCTAGACCATGGAAAACAGCATTCTATTTTCTGTTTCATAAAGTTTGACTATTTTAAATAACCCATGGGGAATTATCCAATATTTGTTTTTTTTGTTACTGGCTTATTTCACTTAGCATAATGCCCTCAAGGACCATCCATGTTTGTTGCAAAAGGCAGGATTTTCTTCTTTTTAAGGCTGAATAATATTCCATCATGTGTACATACCACACTTTCTATATCCATTCATCCTTCAGTGGACATTTGTTGTTTTTGTTGAATTATGGTTCTCTATATATTCTGGATATTAACCCTGTATCAGATATATGCTTTGCAGATATTTTCGCCCATTCTGTTGGTTGTGTTTTTGCTCTGTTTATTATTTCCTTTGTTATTCAGAAGTTTTAAGGTTTGATGTAGTCCCATTTATCTATTTTTGCATTTATTGTCTGTGCCTTTGGTATCATATCCAAGAAATCATTGTCTAATATTCATAGTTAGTGTATGGAAATACAATTGATTTTTTGTGTATTGATTTTGTATCCTACAATTTTGCGGACCTCATTTATTAGTTCTAACAGGTTTTTTTCTTTCTAATTTGAGTGACTTTTATTTCTTCTTCTAGCCTAATTGTTCTGGCCAAGGCTTCCAGTACTTTGTTGAATAAGAGTAGTGACAGTAAGCATCCTTCCCTGGTTAGAGAAAACGTTTCAGTCACTATTAAATATGATGTTTGCTGTGGATTTTTCATATATGGCTTTATTATGTTGAGTAGTTTCCTTCTATTTCTAGTTTGTTGAGTGTTTTTGATTATGAAAGCATGTTGAATTTTGTTCAGTGCTTCTTCTGTATTCAGATGATCATATGGTTTTTCCCCTCAGTCTATTTATGTGTGTTACATTGATCGATTTTTGTATGTTGAAGCATCCTTGTATTCCAAGAATAAATCTCACTTGAGCCAGGTGTACAATCCTTTTAAAATGCTAATGAGTTCAATTGGCTAGTATTTTGTTGATTTTTTGCATCAGCATTCATCAGGGATATTGATCTCCATTTTTCTTTCCTTAGAGTGTCTTTGTCTGGCCTTTGCATCTGGGCAATGTTGACCTCATAAAATGTGTTTAGAAATGCTCCCTCCTTTTCAATTTTTGGAAGAGTTTAAGAAGGATCGGTTTAATTCTTTTTTTAAACTATTTTGTACAATTCTCCAATGAAACCATCAGGTCCAAGGCTTTTGTTCTTGGAAGATTTTTGATTAATGACTTAATCCCCTTGCTAATTATAAGTCTGTTCAGAGTTTTTAATTTCTTCATGATTCAGTCCTTGTAGGTTGTATGTTTCTAAGAATTTACTTCTTCTAGGTTATCCAATTTGTTAACATATAATTGTTCATAGTATTGAAAGGGCAAGCTCCTGGACTCTACCTCAGCCAATCAGGACTGGGTTCTACTTCAGCCAGTTGGAACCTGGATCCTATTTCAGCCAATCGGAGCTTGGTCTCTCTCTCTCTCCTCCAGTCAGCAAAAAGTGCACCCACCACCCCTAGACTCTGCCAATTGACCAAAGCCACGACCTATCACCCCACCAACTACCCCCAGGCTCAGCCAATCAGCCAGGGCCACGACCATCCCCCACAAACCACCCTAGAAACCCATAAAACCTTTGTTCTTGGAAAACGCACTCTCTCTCTGGCACCTGGCCACTGCATTGGCACGGGTGTGAGATTGAGCTCAGGCTAGCTCGAATAAAGGCTCTTTGCTTTTGCATCCGTGTTGGCTCCTTGGTGGTCTCCTTGGGATTCGTGACTTCGGGCACAACAGTAGTTTTCTATAATATTTTTTTTATTTTGGTGGCATTAGTTGTAATGTCTCCTCTCTGGTTTCTGATTTTTGTTATTTGAAAAATCTCTTTTTTCTTAGTCTAGCTAAATTTGTCAATTTTGTTGATCTTTTCAAAAAATTATCTCTTAGTTTTGCTGATTTTTTTCAATTGTTTTTCTATTCTCTATTTCATTTATTTCTGCTCTTATTTTAGTTACTTACTTCTTTTTGCTACTTTGGATTTAATTTGTTCTACTTTTTCTAGTTCCTTGTAGTGTAAAGCAAGGTTATTGAGTTGAGAGCTTCTTTAATGTAGGCATTTACTGCTGTAAACTACCCTTTTAAAAATTCTGCTTTTGCCACATTCTGAAAGTTTTGATACGTGGTATTAAAATTTTCATTTGTCTAAAAATATTTTCTAACTTCCTTTGTGATTTCTTCCTTAACCCATTTGTTGTTCAGAGTGCGTTTTTAATTGCCACATATTTGTGAATTTTACAGTTTTCACTTTGCTATTGATTCCTAATTTTATTCTATTGTTATTGGATAAGATACTCAGTATGATTTCAATCTTCTTAAATTTTTTAAGACTTGTTTGTGGCCTAACATGTGCTCTATCCTAGAGACTGTTCCTGTGCACTTGAGTATGTATTCTGTATTCTGCTGTTGGGTGGGGTGTTCTTTTAGGTCCATTTGGTCTGTAGTGTTGCTCAAGATCTTCTATCTGTTTGATCTGTCCATTATTGAAAGTTGATCATTGTGTAACTATTTCTTCTTTCAATTTTGTCAACATTTGCTTCATATATTTGAATGCTCTAATGTTAAGTCATATATATTTATAATTATTATATCTTCCTGGCAAATAGACCCTTTTATTATTATATAATATTTTTGTCTCTTGTGATGGTTTTTGATTTAAAGTCTATTCTTTCTGACATAAATATGGCCATTCCTTCTCTCTTTTGGTTACTATTTGCATGGACTATCTTTTCCCATTTTACTTTCATCCTATGTGTGTGTCCTTACATGTAAAATGAGTATTTTATAGACAGCATATAGTTGGATCTTGTTTTTTGATCTTATCCATTTAGAAACTTTATGTATTTTGATTTGGGAAGTCTAATCCATTTACATTTAATATAATTACTGATAGGGAAGAACTTGCTATTGCCATTTTGTTAATTTTTTTCCTTATGTCTTGTAACTCTTGTTCTTGCTCTTTTCCTTTGTGTTTTATTGATATTTTTGTGGTGCATGCTGTGATTCCTTTCTCAGTCTCTAGATATTTTCCTTGTGGCTACCATGGAGATTATCTAAAACATAATTATAACAATCTATTTTAGGCCAATAACAAATTAACTTAAATTACATACAAAATTCTACTCTTTTATATCCTCCTACTTTATATTATCCATGTCACAAATTATGTCTTTTTATAAGTTTATATATTAACATAGTTTTATAGTTGTAGTTTTTTTTTTTTGTATTTTAAATTCTATACCAGAATGAAAAGTGGTTTACATGGCACCATTATAATATAGGATTCTGTATTTGTCTATACATTTAGCTTTAATAGAGAGCTTTATATTTTTGGGCTTTTGTGTTGCTGTCTAGCATCCTCTCATTTCAACTTGAAGGACTCCTTCAGCAATCCTTATAGGGCAAGTCTATGGGTAATAAACTTCCTCAGCTTTTGTTTATGGGAAAGTCTTTATTTCTCCTTCATTTTGGAAGGGCAGTTTTGGCTGGATATAGGATTGTTATATGGCAGGTTTATTTCTTTTAGCAGTTTGAATATATTATCCCACTCTTTTATGGGCTGCAAGGTTTCTACTGAGAAATCTGCTGATGATCTTATGGGTGCTCTCTTGTACATGCCAAGTCACTTTTCTCTTGTGCCTTTCAAGATTTTCCCTTTGTCTTTGACTTTTGACAATTTGATTTTAAAATATCTTGGTGTAGGATTTTTGGATTCATCTTGGTTGGTAACTGTGGGGAAAATTGAAGTTCTGTGGCCAGGATCCCCACCTGACCCTAAACTACTTGATGTAATTGGCCTACTGCTAGGCTAATACTTCCACACCATAGGCAGTGAGCAGCAATTATTGACTGAGTCATTATATAAAGAGCTCTTCCAAGTGTTTTGGGTGAAGACAGAGATGGAGGTGGATTATGGACCTGCAGACTGCTGGATGCAGACCTTATTCTAGTATTTGACCTACTGCCCTGAGAATAAAGCTGGCTATAAACCCTTTTACCCTCAAGAATGTTCTGTTGTCATTTCTTGGTCACCAAATCCATAGTGAACTTGCCTTGGGCTGAAACCCTCAGGCAAGACAGTGTCCATTGAGTTTCTTGAGTCTGGATGTCTACTTCCTCAGATTTGGGAAATTTTGGCTGTCTACCACTTTTCCTCTCTCTTCTCCTTCTGGGACTCCTATAATGCTCCACAAATATATCCAAAAGTGGTCTGCTTTGTGGTGTCTCATAAATCCCTTAGATATTCACTTTTCTTCATTCTTTTTTCTTTTTGCTCTCCTAACTCAACAATTTCAAGTGACTTGTCCTCAAAGTTACTGATTCTTCTGCTTGATTAAGCCTCCTTTTGAAACCCTCTAGTGAATTTTTCAATTCAGTTATTGTATTCCATTCCACACTTTTTGTCTGGTTCTTTTTTATAGTTCTATCTCTGTTGATATTCTCACTTTGTTCACACATCATTGCCTGATATGTTTTAGTTGTCTATCTGGGTTCTCTTGTAGCTTTTTAAAAGGCTGAGGTTTTTAAAAGATGGTTATTTTAAATTATTTGTTATATACTTTATAGATTTCTGTTTCTTCTGGGTTTCTGCAGATTAATTTTGTTCCTTCGATTGTGCCATGTTTCCCTGTTGCTTCATGTGTCTTGTTATATTTTTCTGGGATTTGGGAATTTGTAAGTATAGCCACCTGTCTTGCCAATGGGTTTCAGCCCCAGGCTAATTTGCTGTGGATTCAATGTGACCAAATAAATTAACAGCAAAACGTTCTTGGGGTGAAAGGGTTATACCCAACTTTATTTCCAGGTTGCAGGTCAGTCACTAGAATCCCATTCACTCAGAGCAAGTCTACATGCAGCAAGCTGGTCTCTGCCTCTGGGCCCTTGTGTCTGCACAGCCGTCCTCTGGGCCCCTTTGTCTGCACAGCCATCCTCTGGGCCTCTCTACCTGCATAGCCATCCCACACAGCCGTCCTCTGGGCTTCTCTGCACAGTGATCTCACACAGCTGTCCTCTGGGCCTCTCTGCACAGTCATCCTGCACAGCCATCCTCTGGGCCTCTGTCCTCAGCACTGCCACCACTCCAGCCTCTGCTCTGCTCTCCTGCGGCCTTGCATCCCTGCCATCGTGTCATACCCAGAGCACTGGGTGGAGCTCTTTATATAGAGTCAACAGCCATGTATTGCCCTCAGGTGTGCAGTAAGCTAGTCAACCACAGCCAGGTGAGAATCCTGGTCACAGGAACTCTCATTTTATCCACACCACCTCTCCCATTCTTTACAAACTGGCTTTGCACAGGGAAATAACTTCAATCAGCCTGGCTAGAGTCCTGAAAGCCTCTCAAATCTTTTCTGGAGATGTGCCTTCTCTTAGTTTGTACATGTAATTTCCCAGTTAAAGAGATTTGCCTGTTTCTTTTTCTGGATTTTAGCTAAACTGTAGGTTCTCTGGTACTGCAATGAATTACTGAGCTCTTCTTTGTTCTCAGTAGCCCTCAGACATCCCGAGTATGTCAGTTCCCTCTCAGTGTTCCAAGGTGGGCTAGACAGAAGCTGGTCCTTGGTAGCCCTTGAAAAGCTGGAATGTTGGGTGAATATTCTGCTTACACCCTGCCTCCCCACCCTCACTCAACCCAAGGGAGGATCCATGAGCTGGGTATTTTCTCTTGATTGGGCTGAGCTGAGCCATCTTGGGGGCAGGGTTATCTTGGGTGAAAGGCAACAGCTTTTCTTACTCATCCAATACAGCTGTTCTTGCCTTTTCATTTGTCTAGAGGTACTGTGACTTCTTGACTGTTTTCTGAAGTTCTCAAAAAGATTTTTTGTTCTCTAAAACAACCAAATATTTTTGTTAAGTTGGTGTCTGTATGGAAGAATGAGGTCTGTGGCCCTCTATTCTGTCATCTTATTGATATCACTCCTTACCTGGGACATTTTTGAAAGCAAACTTAATTTATATACAACATATAGCTCAACTGGTACACTTTTGAGAGAGGGTGGTTAAAATCGTTAAAATCGTATAATTTCTTGGAATTTATTAACTATGTAACATTGGTAGACCTAGAAATAGTAGTACACTTGTAATAAAAATAACTTATATGCATTAAACCACAATACTGTAACTACAAAACCAAGTAAACATCATGTTGAAATTTTAAACTGAATATACAACAGCTTTCACAATAATGAGAGCTATTTTACTTTCATCATAATGAACTCCCTATCTTGATTCCGAGCAATGGAAGAAAACAATGACCCATTATTGGATTTAACCTAAATGACTTTCTTTCTGAAGTATTTGATGATTTTGATATAAAAATGAAATAATTTAGCACTTTGAGAAGTTCTGCTATTAGAACCCATACATTAACAGTTCTCACTTCACTTTTGTACATGCAAAGAACACTTAGAATTGGAAATGAGCAGAATAACTTATAACTCTGCTCCAAGTGAAAAGTCATGCTTCACATGGGAATATGTAAGTACTAACTTTTGAGGCTACACGTGTTAAATCAGCTTCTTTGGGCACAGTTTTATATAACAACTACTAACTGTTCTAAAGAAGGGATTGAATTTTTTTAAGTAAACATTCTGTTGAAGTGTAATTCATACACTTCACAGGAAGCTGCATAAATTACAGTTGTAGAACTCAATGAACAATTCGATCAAAACATAGAACATTAGCAGCACCCCATTCTTCCAACATTATATATGCTTACTCCCCAACTGTCATCATTATCCTGACACCTAGCATTATCACTTATTGTTGCCTACTTTTGAACTTCATATAAATGGTTCTTTTACTTCTGGCTCCTTTCCCTCAATATTTATATTTGTGAAATTAATCCATGTTGTTGCCTGTACAGGAATGTGTCTCTTTTCCATGCTGCAAAGTATTCATTGGTGTGAATGTCACAATTTATTGAGTTGTCCTACCAAATTTCTGCCATTTCTTTTCAGTTCTGGCCATTATGTATAGAAAATGCTATTATGACACTGTTGTGCCCTTTGAGTGCTTATGTACTCATTTTTGTTGAGTGTATAGCTAGGAGAAGAGTTATTATGTCACAGGCATATGTTCAGCTTTAAAAGATACTGCAAAACAGATGTTCTGCATCTGGATTGCTTAAACCCCATTTCCTGCACACATTTCACATATATTTCAACTGTAATTTCCCACATTTACTGTCTGGAAGCCCAGGAGCTTCAGGCATCTCCAAGGCTGAGGCATGGCCCACTGCATAATTAGCTGATAAACCAAGTGACCAGTGAAAGCAGCAGCATGGATACTTGCCTCTTCCCATTTCTTTGTGGGGAAGTGGTAAGCTTGACTAGTTCACCCTGAAGTTCAGGATGTAGGAAATGGCAGGCAAGAGATTGTTGGTAAATATGAGGGCATCTGGAGACTAACATTTCCTTTTCTAGGTGGATATACGCTCTTCCAGTTGTTGATCTCCTACCAGAAGGAGAAAAATCAGCAAAGAGGTCTGATAAGACACAGTAATGCCAGGCAAGGTTGGAAATTTGTGTTTCAGATTGGTACAGAGAATGGATCTAGCCCATTATCATATAATCCAGACTTGGAACCATGGACCATAGTTGAGATTTGAGGTGGCAGGCTTGCTGTTTCAGGTCAGGCAGTGTGGGGCATGCACATCAGAGGAATATGGAATGAGGCTACCAGCTGGAAGATATGGCTGAATCTTCCAAGGAGTCACCAAACTCCTCATCAGTAAATCTGTTGTGCACTAGCTTCTCACACTATGTCCGAAGACAGCAAGCTTGATCAGTGGTGATGTCCAAGAGAATGGGATCATCAGCATTCCCTGGGCTGTCCCACAGCCAGACATGTTTTTCTCTCTCCCCTCTGGGTTTAGACTCAGAAGGAGGGAAATGCAGGGAAGGAAGGGTGTGGTATGAAAGAGTTGACCACACTCTACACAACCACCTAAGCTGTAATCCCAGTTGCAAGTTTGGAAAGAGGAACCTCTACCAAATAAATGATTGAAAATTAAAAATAAACAGAACTGAGTCCTAATAAGAAAAAACAATGTGTTGTAATAACTGAAAGAGAGAGTGAATTATGAACTAGGACTGCAATGGTATCAGGGGTCCTGCTACACAGTAAAAAAGGAGGATTAACAGAGCAGAACTGAAAACACTTACTGGAAAAATAAAACCATTCTATGTTTATACCCAAGTTGTTGAGACTGCTCAGTCAAATTGTTACATAATCTGACATAAAGTGCTTGGCTAATGTCATCCTGCATCAAGAAGACAAGGCCTGCATTTGTTTTGACCTCACTATATTCCTATACTCAGCCTAGGCCCTGGGACAGAGCAGATGCTCATTCAGTATTTGCCGAATACACTGTTTTTCTTGTTGCCACATTCTAACTAAAAAAATTGCACACCTCTAGTGATGATTAAACTCTTTCTGAAGGTAATTATGTTTGAAAGTGTAACACTATAACATTTAATTTGTAACATCTTTTGAAAAATCTAGCTTTGCATTCTGAAATCAAAGTAGTTAAAATTACAGAGATTTTGCTTTTTAATTAGAAACTAGTATCACTAAATCTATAACTTTAACTTACTACCTAAACTGAGAAAAAAACTAAATAGAAAAATGTGGTTAGCAAATAAAACAAATGCTTTACTTTATATGCTGATAAGCTTCTTGGTTCACTTTTCAATGAGGGGCAGATTGGGTTATTAAGAATTGCCAATTGCCACTCAGAGTTTGGACTTTATTATATTGAGAAAGATTTTTTTCCAAGAAAATCCAATTATTACTGGCATAAATAACAGTGGATTTCAGCCAGTACCAGAATGGGCCAGGATGAAGTTATTATCTGTTCAAGTGCAATGTGACCCAGAGATCTACCCATTTTTGGCAGGGGGAGATACTATTTGGGGCATTTAATTAATAACACACTAACAGAAGCTGATCTTATTTATAAGGTGATTCTATGGCATGGACTCAAGGGCATTACTATAGCAAGGTTTATAACAAGTAATTTATATTCATTTTAAAAAATAATCTATTAGTGGCCTACACTGAAACAAACAAGCAACATTTCTCTTTTTTTTAATGAACTTTTAATGTTAGAACAGTATGAATAAAGGGAGTTCCCATATTCTCTGCACCCAGTTTCCCTATTGTTAACATCTTATATTAGTATGGTACCGTTGTTATAATTAATTAACCAATATTGATTTTTTTTTTTTTTTTACCTATTATCCTTTTTCTGTTTCAGGATCACATTCAGGATACCACATTACAGTAATTTATATCTGTCACATCTGCTTAGGCTCCTCTTGGCTAAAACAGTTGTTCAAATTTTCCTTTGATAGCATTGATAATTTTAAGGAGTATTTATCAGGTATTTTGTAGAATGTCCTTCATCTGGGATTTTTCTATTTTTTTTTTTATAATCATGACTAGACTGGAGTTATATGTTATGGGGAGGAAGGCCATAGATATAAAGGGCCATTCTCATCACTTCATATCAAGGGTACATGCTATCAACATGACTCATCACTGCTGATGTTGACTGGACCACCTGTTTGATGATAGGGTTTATCAGGTTTCTTTACTATGAAGTTACTCTTTTTCTCTATTTCCATATTGTACTCTTTGGAAGGATATCAGATTCACCTACTTTTGAGAACAGCTCAAATTTCTCTGAAATTCTGGTTTTAAATTAATTTTATTCTGGCATTACCTTCTGCACCTTGCCACAAATAAGTACGTATGCATGCACAAGCATTCACATACAAATTCTCTTTGTCTGTCATAGCTACACGAAGAGATCCAAAAAGGTCTGCACATATTCAGAATAGTATCATTTTAATAGGTAGTCAACAAAAACTACCAATGCAATAGCCAGGCTGCAAACAAGATCTTCTTTCTATACCAGAGGCTTATGAGGGACTATTGATTGAAACCGTAGATTTGAAAGGGAATTTTTAAAAAAAAAATTCAGATGCAAAGATGAAACTCATAGATAAAACTCTTAGATGAAACAAGCTACTCACCTTTGTTTTGATACACTGGAGATAAAATGATAGTAAAATATGGAACCAGTGCTCTTTTTCTTTGTTAAGGAGTATTGGACCTGCAGGAGTGCAGCTTGGGCCTCTGAAATGAGTTTTTCTTTTCTTTTCTTTTCTTTTTTCTGGAAACCCCAGAGATTTGACCGTCTGGTCTCCATCTCCATTTGGAAGCTGGGTTCACCTCTCAGTGAGTCTCAGGAGGAGAGAAACACAATGCTCTCCCACACCTACCCCTTCAAAGGAGAATACAGATGTAATATTTTTTTCTTTCCTTTTACTGCTAGTAATTATGCAGAAACAAAAAATAGTGTTAAAACCAAGAACTAGCAAAAATCCCCCCCAAACACTAATAGTTGTTGGTCTTCACTGAAATGGAGATAGATATCTCCTTTCATAGCCATATTTCCAAAATTCCAATTGGCAAACTGTCTCAGTCTATTTTTGGAACCCAGACTGGGTTAGATTATGCATCAAGCTCCTTATTACTTAGCTAGACATAACCAGCAGCAGCAGTACTGATGTAAATTGACTGAGGGTCTCTTTAACATTTTCTGTAGGAATAGGCTCTTCTAGTCTTGGTCTCTAATCACCTGTGTAAGGAAAGAAATTCCTTTGCACCTTTGGCCCTTAGCTTTGGGGTATTTTAACTGATTCCAGTAATTTTCTTCATGCCTCCTGGAAGTCTGAGTAGAATTTGCTACTGAACATCTGCCCTTCTTCCCTGATATTTCATGGATTAAAAATGAACTTGAGGAGAAGAAATGGTTGATGATAATTGAGAAAAGGAATGCTATATGGCATTCTATAGGATAAATGGATTTAGGATTCATAAATCCTATAGGAGATGGCCCTGAAGGGGAAAAAGAGGGCCCCTTATTCTTCTGATACAGGAAGAACTGAGAAGAGTATACCACAGCACTGACCAATAGCAATAATATTCAGAATAGTATCATTTGAATAGGTAATCAACAAAAACTACCAATGCAATAGTTCACATTACTTTCTTACTAAGTCTTTGAAATTCAGTGTGTATTTTATGCTTATAGCACATCCTAATTCATATGCTAAATTTTCAATGGTTAAAGTGAAACTGTCCAACTAAAACAAAACTATGTGTTTAGCAGAAAATATTTCACAGTGCTTCAGTTTTTACATGTAAGTGAATTAAGATTAAATTAAATTTTAAAATGTTGCTAGACATTTTTCAAGTACTTAACAGCCATGTGTAGCAAGTGGCCACCAAATTGAATAATATAGATATAGATTAAGAGAGAGAGCACTTTTATGTTGGAGGATGAGAACTCATAAGGTGGTTCCTACCATATCTGCAAGGCGGAAGCCAAGTGTCCTGGTTGAGAATTAGAAAAAAGCCTGCTGGTTTATGGCAGGCCCTGAAAAACCTAGAGGGTTAGCTGTGTGGTGGAATAACTTACCACAGTGGCCCTGACACCTCTGGGTAGTACAGGAGCAGGAAAAATCTCACATAGCTGGATTTTCTGACACTTGGGAATTCTTAAGGGAGGTTTGGTAGAAAGAAGGTCAAGGGGCTAAGTAAATCTAGGATGAAGATATAGCAAAATTGAGATTGTGGACCAGGATGTGAGGAAGTGACAAATGAGGCAGTTACCTAATCAGTCAGGTAAACAGGGAGGTGTGAAGGGACAGGAGGGGTAACAAGGGCAAAGTGCAGTCTCAGTGTTGGGAGAACATTGAGTGCTGGATAAGAGAGTAGGGTTGGAGAGGACTTTCATCATCTGATACTATACCTGGCTGTTAAAATGGGCTCTTCCAGTTGAAACAAAGGTGTCAAGGATCTTCTTTTACTCGCTAAATTCCTCCAACTGACTCTACAAGAGGAGTCAGCAACTAAGGCCCATGGACTAAATCTGGCTACCACTTGATTTTGAAATTAAAGTTTTTTAGAACACAGCCATGCTCATTCATTTATGTTTTGTCTATGACAAAAGTGCTTTCACTCTACAATGGCAGAGTTGAGGAGTTGCAACAGAGACTACAGAGACTGCAAAGTCTAAAATTCTTATCTGCTTCTGGACACAAAAGGTTTGCTGATCCCTGATTTAGCTACACACTGCACTATCTATGAAGGACTTGCAAAGAGGGTGGTTCCAATCTCATTCTCCCACCACTAGTCTATTACCAACCTTTTAAGAAGAAGCTAAGAATTCATCATTGCTGACACAGGAAGGATTTTTTTGGAGAATCAATGTGCTACATCTCCATCTCCAAGGAGATGATTTCTCCATCCCCATTCCCAAACTGGAGCCCAGAGAGAGGCTTCAAAAGAATCATTTTGAGAGCTTAACATATGCTTTGATTCCTGAAATTTGGATGATACAGATATTGGTTTCTATGTCATTCCTCAAAAAAAAAAAAGTCTGTATGAGAAAACCTAGTTAGTGGGTGGCTGGCTAGAGTAAGGAGAAAGGACCACAGTGGCAGTGACGTGGACCTGATGGTTTAGCTGTTCTTCTCTTTCTGCTTTTCTCCACTTCCTCCTCCTCCTTCACAGCTTTATTTTACCATCAAATTTACTCTTTTAAAGTGTACAACTCAGTTTATTTTAGTACAGTCACAGAGTCATGCAACTGTCACCATTATCTAATAGTAGAATATTTTCTTCTCCCTAAAAAGAGACCCTGTACCCATTAGCAGTCACTTCCCAATCCTTCCATCCACCAGCCCTGGTCAACCACTAATCTACTTTCTCTCTCTATAGATTTGCCTGTTTGAGGGCATTTCATATAAATGGGATTATACAATATAGCTCCTATTTTTTGAGTCTGGCTTCTTTCACTTTCTTTTCAAGGTTCATTATGATATAGCAGGAATCAGTCTTTCATTACTTTTTATGGCCGAATAATATTCCACTATGTGGGTATACCATATATGTTTTTCCACTCATCAGTTGAGGACTGTTTGGGTTGTTTCTACTTTTTTAATATTAGAAATACATTGCTATGGACATTTGTGTTACAAGTTTTTGTTTGGATGTCTGTTTTCAAGTCTCTTAATTATATACCTGGGAGGGGAATTGCTGAGTCATATGTAATTCTATGTTCATCCTTTTGAGGAATTCCAGACTCTTTCTAAAGCTTCTATACCATTATTCATTCCCACCAACAATGAGAATGCAGTGTATGAGAGTTCCAGTTTCTCCATATCTTTACCAACACTTCTTGTTGTCATCTTTTTTTTTTATTATAGCCATCCTGGTGGGTATAAAGTGGTATCTAATTATAGTTTGGATTTTCATTACCCTAATGATACTGATGTTGACTATCTTTTCATGTGTTTATTGGTCATTTGTATATTTTATTTGAAGAAATGTATTCAAATCCTTTTGTCGTTTTTAAAAATGGAATCATTTGTCTTTTTATTGTTGAGTTATGGATAGCTGCTTTTGAGTTCTCTTAGAGGATCCTGCTATACAGGCATATACAGGCATACTGGGTAGAGTGAGAATGTCAGACTGCCAGAGACCATGAGAATTTGGAGTGAGAGTTATGTCATGTGTGACCATCAGGAGGAGACATCACCCTTGCTAAAAGAATGTAAATGGGTCTCCTAAACATTCACTAAAAAGAAAAACAACCAGAATTTGGGCATGAAACACAGAGATTTCAATGGCATGAGTGTCATGAGACTTCACCTTTTCTTAAATCTTTCCCTTCCACCTGCCTCACCTTCTCTAGGGTCCAAATAAGTGGTTAATTAACCAGTAACAAAGGGAAGAGAAAGAGGGCAGCAGCTTGAAGAGTAGGGGCAGGAAAATGCTTGAAAGAAGTATTGATTTAGATTCAGTTGAACTTTTTTACTAAGTCAAAAGTAAAGCTATTGATTAACACCTGGGAGTAACCAGAAAAAACATGAGACCTGCCTGAAATTTCATTCAGATATTGGAAAGACTGAATAAGCTTAATGGAGTCAAAGGCAGTTGAATGGAAATAAACATTAAGATAGTTTATAATGTTACCCCTACAGAGTCCAGCTTGTTTGATAAGCCAGTAAAAAGATCTTAGACATACCTAGTGAGCATCCAATATAAACCTCTAAGGTATGACTGCGTTGTGTATGTGTGTGTGGGGAAGGGAGGCACCAAGGTGGGGTAGATTATAAAGTCAGTGAAAAGGAAAGTTCTGAGAAGCTGAGAGGCTAGGATATTGGCTGGACAGTCAACTTTGATATTGTCCTCCATCTGCAGGATGGTAGGGAATGCAGTTGTAGTGCAAAAGTGAGCTTGACATCCAGGAGCTGAGGGATGGCCTGGAGGCTGACAGGTGACTCCATAGGAATGTTGGGAGAATCCTGTCAAGAGCTGAGGAAATGGAATTATTGATAAAATTTCTTGGAGCTGTGGTGTGGAAGCTTCGGGGAGGAATATGCCAACCGCATCTTGACTTGGTTTTGGGTTGGACCGAGAGAAAGGAAGGCCACTGATTGAGAGACTTGAGAAGAAAGAGGAAGTATGTGGATAGTTAATGGTGTTCAGAAAGGAACAATGAAAGAAGCCAGCAAGTGTTGCTAATGGGAAGAAGCAAGGAAAAAGGGTAAGTTCAGGGATGGGATAAAGCTGAGGAGACAGTGAGGGCACAGTCTGGAGAGGTCTCTACAGAGGAGCCAGTGATTTTATGGATGTAGGAGGTGGAGGGGAGGGAGGGAGCAGGCAGACAAGGAAGTGAGAACAATGGAGCTGTTGACAGAACTACTTGGTCCTAAATTTTCCATTGTAAAATTAATGTATTGGTGTCATTAACCTGGTCATATGAGTAATGATCCCATTAAGTCGCAAGCCCCAAATACTAATGTTGAGAAGAACTAGGGTGTTCTCTGACCACTGTTTTAACTTTTTTAAATTGTGAAATTCTTCAATTTGAAAAAGGGACTTTCCAGTGGAAATAATAGACTGTAAATTGTTTACTTGGCAAAACACCATTAGACTAAGCTAAGGGCCTTCATACACAAAGATATCACAGAAGTTTACCTGCCAAGTGCTTTCAGAATAAGATGGCAAGGAAATTTTCCTTGACTTACAAAGCAAGAAGATATTTTGAAAGATACTGTATTTTATATTTAAGGAAGGCACAGCCATAAAAATAAGAGCAGAAATGTTGGCCAATTAATGAATACACTGGATGGGAATCAAGGAAAAGTTGGAATCATTTTAAATTGTAAGCCAAAGACTTATCCTTAAATTTGGGCCAAATAGAAAAAAAATCACAACTTTTTTAGGGCTGCCTTGCTTAGATTTACTGCCCACATTTCTCTTCCAGGGTGTATTTAGTGCTGAAAAGGGTCAGAAAGAAAAAAGGAGTAGAGTGTGATAATTAAAGTACAAAAAAACTTAGCTGACATGTTATCAAATTCATATGAAGTTTATAGAAGTTTGTGTCTGCTGTTTTTTTAATTATTTTTCCTAATAAAGATGTACTTACTGATTCTTGATCTGGCATCTAGTGCTACACCAAGTGCTGTGCATGATTCAGTAAAGACACAGCCATCATTCTTACTTTAGGGAGCTTAAACTCTCAGGAAAACAAGAGTAACCACATGAAGTACCCAAAGAGAAAAACACAAGGGGCTTTGAAATAAGCTTAAGTGAATATGATCATGCATATTGACATAAATGACAACACTTCCTTGGCTAAAGCAATTGGTAGATTGTAATATGATAAAGAATGCATCTTATAAGATGCTATTTCCTAACAATTGCAGAAAAATTGCTCTTGACCGTGTCTGCTAAGTCCACTTTCTAACTCAAACAAGGGTAGACAATCCATCAGGATACTTCCTAGAGTTTGCTCCATGGAACAGTAGTATCCTAAGATGCCTTGAAAAAAAGGGATTCTGTGGCCAAATTTGAGAAATGCAAACAGACCATGTCTCCTTCTTGGGGAATTATAGTAACACTTGCATATTAAAAGCTCTGAGACATCCTGCAGCAAAAAACTCATGTTAAAACTGTACACATATAGGATCATATATCCCAAACTCATCTGACTACATTCCATACTTATTTGACTATTGAACCTATTTTACTTATTATTACTGAACCCACTTAGCAAATGCTGTATTAAAGGATGTACATGAGATAATCAGGATTTGGTGACTTGGAAAAGCAAACAAAATAAAACTATTTGCACCTGGACAAAGGGTTCATTTGCCAAAATTCTGAGTAAAAGCCAAGGCTCTGCACAGTTATAGGAAATGAAAATACAAATATAACTCCAGGTGCTTTGAAGAATAATCTAATCCTTTACTGTGGGGCCTTTACCAGGAACAGATTCCATCTCAAGAAACCACTTTCTTTGCTCATTCATAAGAAGCAACTTCTTATCCATTCAAGTTTCATCATAGACTGCACTTCAGTCACATCTTCTGACTACTCTTCTAATTTTTATTATCTTTCCATTTCCACCACATTTGCTGTGACTTCCTCCACTGACATCTTGAATTCCTCCAAGTTATCCATGAAGGTCTGAATCACTTCTTTCCAACTCCTGTTAATGTTGACACTTTGACCTCTTCCTGTGAATCATAAATGTTCTTAATGCATCTAGAATGGTGAATCCTTTTCAGAAGGTTTTCAATTCACTTTGCCCAGATCCATTAGAGGAATCATTATCTATGGCAGCTATAGCCTTATGAAGTTTATTTCTTAAATAATAAGACTTGAAAGTAAAAATGATGCCTGATCCATGGGCTGCAGAATGGATATTGTGTTAGCAGGCATAAAAACAACATTGATTTCATTGTCCATCTCCATTAGAGTCCTTGGGTACCGGGTACATTGTCAATGAGCAGTAATATATTGAAAGTAGTATTTTGAAAAATCTCTTTAAGCAGTAGGTCTCAACAGTGGGCTTAAACTATTCAGTAAACCATGTTGTACACAGATGTACTGTGTACATCCAGGCTGTGCTTTTCCATTTATAGAGCACAGGCAGAGTAGACTTAGCATAATTCTTAAGAGCCCTGGGGTTTTCAGACTGGTAAATGAGCACTGGCAGTCACTAGGTACATTAGCCCCTAACAAGCAAGTCAGCCTGTCCTTTGAAACTTTCTCCTCTCTAGCTATGCAAGTCCTAGATGGTATTTTCTTCAAATAGAAGACTTCACTTACATTAAAAATCCATTGTTTAGTGTAGCCATTTTTATTAATTATCTTAGCTAGATCTTCTGGATAACTTCCTGTAGCTTCTACCTCAGTGCTTGCTGCTCCACCTTGCACTCTGATATTATGGAAAGAGCTTCTTTCTTTAAACCTATGAACCAACCTCTGCTAGCTTCACATTTTTCTTCATCAGCTTATTCACCTTTCTCCTCCTTCATAGAAATGAAGAGAAACAGGGCCTTACTCTGGATTAGGCTTTAGTTTAAGGGAATGTTGTGGCTGATTTGATCTTGGGCTAATTTCACTATTGTTGTGTCTCAGGGAACATGGAGGCCTGGGGAGAGGGAGAGATGGGGTTGGGAGAGAGCCAGTTGGTAGAGCAATCAGTATACACACACACCATTTATCTGTTAAGTTTGCCATCTTACATGGGTGTGGTTTATGGCACCCCAAAATAACTACAATAGTAACATCAAATTATGGATCACCATGAGAAATATAGTGATGGAAAAACTTTGAAATACTGAGAGAATTACCAAAATGTGACACAGAGACATGAAGTGAGAAAGCTCTGTTGGAAAAATGGAGCCAATAGACTTGTTCAACATATGGTGGCCACAAACCTTTAATTGGTAAAAAAAAAATTCAATATCTGCAAAGTGCAATAAAGCAAAGCACAATAAAACAGGATGTGCCTGTATATACACACACATGTGCCCATCTTTATCCAGTCATCCGTAGACAGAACCTTGGGTTGTTTCCACATCTGGGCTATTGTGAATAATGTTGCAGTGAACGTGGGGGTGCAAATATCTGCTTGAGATCTTGTTTTCATTTCCTTCAGGTATATATTCAGCAGTGGGATTTCTGGATTATGTGGTAGTCTATTCTTAATTACTTAGGAACCTCCATACTGTCTCCCACAGTGGCTGTACCAACATACTTTCCTACTAACAGGGCACACTGTTTTCTCTACCCTCCTTCCAACACTCTTTATCTCTTCTATTTTGATGATGTAGTGGTAGTACATTGTGGTTTTGACTTGCATTTCCTTGACCATTAGTGATGCTGATCATCTTTTCATGAACCTGGTGGCCCTTTGTGTGTCTTCTTTGGAAAAACATCTATTCAATTATTCTGTCCAGTTTTAAATAGGATTATTTGGTTTTTTTGCTCTTGAGTTGTATGAGTTCTTTATATGTTTTGGGAATAAATCAGATCCATGATTTGCAAATATTTCCTCCCACTCTGTAGGCTGCCTTTTCCTTCTGTTGATTGTTTCTTTTGCTTTGTAAAACTTTTTTTGCTTGATAGAGTTCTACTTGTCTATTTTGCTTTTGTTTATTTTTGATGTATACCACCATTTCTGACAACAGCTTTAAACAGCAGTTGTGATTCCAAAATAGTTTTTTAGGATCTCAGGAGGAAAGAAAACAACAAAACAAGACAAAACAAAGTGGAATAAGGACCGTGTATATGTCATGAAGTTCTTCAGAGTTCTTAACTCCAGGGTATTAATCCCTCTAAGATTTTATGAAATCCTGTTATAGGGAAAGCTGGGTTTAGGAGTGATCTCAGAGCCTTATTGCCTTAGATTCAGTTCTCACTGGGGTCATTTCCTGGTATGTATTAAGCAAACAGCCTCTCTCCATGCAGGGCTCTTTAGTTGTCACTTTTTCTAAAGCTTCTAACAGGCTGAGGAAGGATAGAAGTTATAGCAAAGTAAGGAAAATGACCTTTTGTTCTAATTGGCATTACAGTATGAAGCGATTAAGTGAAAGTTAAAGAAAAACAAATGTGAATTTATTTTGCAGGAAAAAAAGGTATGGAGTGTTTTGTTTAAAGTTGATTGTTTAGACACTTTCCAAAGTGTCACAGTGCTGTGTACTATTGAGGAGAGTATCAACTACTTCTCTTAGTCATTCTGCCCTTCCTCTCAATAGAACCTCAACTTTTAGTTGATCACGTAGCCACTTGGCTAAAATACCCATTTGTAGCTAGGTATGATGAAATGGCTAAACTCTGTGTTATGATATATAAAAGGAATTTCTGGTCAGTCACCTGAAAGGGGCTCAAATGCTTTTATTTCCTTTCTCCATCCTGTTCCTGAGAACATGGATGTATTGGCTGGATATCCATTCCCACATTGGATTATGAGAATGAAGATCACAGTTTCGGGATGGCAAAGAAGAATCTGGAAAGAGCTCAGGGCTCTGATGACCAGTAAGGTGCTATATAAGCATGGGGCTGTCTACTTCTGGATTTCTTTTATGTATCAAAGAGAAATATCTAGCTTTCTCGAGTCAGTCTTCCTGATCTTTATTTTACACAGGCAAATCTAATCATAACTGATACAAATATTGAGATTATTTTCTGTCTACCACAAAAAATTTATAATTGCTTCACTGTGATTACTTTTTTTAATGGAGGAGTGCATGACTGACAGATATCTTCAGTTTCTAAAAAGTAAGTTCATGAAATCCATATAAAAAAATGAGTTGTGACTTCTACCTGACATCTAACACAAAATTCAATTTGAGATGAATCAAAGGCCTAACCATAAAAGCTAACTATTGATTTTAGGGAAAAACACAGGAGAATATCTTTGTGACTTCAGAATAGGCAACGATTTCTTAGGACAAAGAAAGCAGTAATCATTTAAAAAAGTTGATTCAAGTTTATGTCATGCAAAATTTAAAACTTAGGCTCATCATAGTCATCATTATAAGAAAGGAAGTCACAGAATTAGAAAAAATGTTTGCAAAACATATAGCCAACAGAAGACTGGTCTACAGTATATATAAAGAAGTTGTATAATTCAATTAAAAAAACTAAAAACATGAGCAAAATATCTGAACAGACATTTCACAAAGGAAAATAAAGAATAGCCATTAAGCACATAAAAAACTGTTCAATATCATCAGTTGTCATGAAAATAAAAATTAAAACTACAGTATGATACTACTACCCAAGCACAAGAATGGTTAAAATTAACACTAACAATACCAAGATTTGGCAAGGATATGGAACCACCAGAACTGTTGTAAACCTCTGGTATGCATATGATAAGATAAACACTTTTGGAAAAGGTTTTATGAAGTTAAACCTACTATGGCATGGTAATTCCACTTCTTGGTATTTACCAAGAAAAATGAAGTTAAGTGTTCATATTAGACTTGTAGAAGAAAGTTCTAGCAGTTTTATTCGTAATAGCCCAACCTGGCTGTTTGGAAACAAACCATTAGTTAGTGAATGGATGAGCTAATTGTGGTAGATGCATAAAATGCATTGCTACTTAGTTAGCAATAAAAGGAAGCAAATACTGATACGGCCAACAAAGTAGATGAATATAAAAAATAATATGCTGCATGAAAAGCTTTTTTGTGGAATACCTGTTAAAGTTGTGTATTTTTTAATTGGCTTATGTGTTTTCATATTATTGAGTTGTAAGAATTCTATATATATTTTGGATATAATTCTTTTGTATTGTGAATATTTTGCATATCAGTACTTGATATTTCTTGATGAATATTTTATGTGCACTTGAGAAGAATCTGTGTTGTGCAGTTATTAGATATAGTATTCTATAAATGTCAACTAAGTCAAGTTGGTTTTTCAGATCTTTATATTGTCACTGAATTTTAATAAAATTCAATAACAACATAAATACATTTTTTGTTCCATTAGAATAAAATAAAATTGCCCTGAGAGAGGGGCATTCAAATATCCAACTATGACTGCAAGTTGGTTTTTTTTTCTCTCCCTTTAGTTTTCAGTTTTGTTTGGTGTTTTCTAAAGCTCTTTTATTAGGTATATAAACATTCAGGATTGTTATGTCTTAATGAACTGCTCCTTTTATTACTAGAAAGCATTTCTTTTTATCACTAGAATTACCCTTATTCTTGAAGTATATTTTATCTAATATTAATATAGTCACATGAGCTTTCTTTTCCTTACAGTTTGCATATTATATGTTTTTCCATCCTTTTGCTTTCAATTTGTTTATACCTTTATATTTTAGGTGCATCTTTTATAGACTATATTATGTCCTGAATTGCATCCTCTAAAATTCATATGTTGATTGTATTTGCAAGTAGAGTTCTTAAAGAAGTCATTAAAGTTAAATGAGGTCACAAGGGTGGGGCCCTAATCCAATAGGACAAATGGCACTTTAAGAAAAGGAACAGGAAGATGGCGGCGTGAGTAGAGCAGCGGAAATCTCCAAAAACAACATATATCTATGAAAATATAACAAAGACAACCCTTCCTAGAATAAAGACCAGAGGACACAGGACAATATCCAGCCCACATCCGCACCTGAGAGAACCCAGCGTCTCGCGAAGGGGGTAAGATACAAGCCCCGTCCCGGCGGGAGCCGAGAGCCCATCCCCCCAATTCACGGTGGGAGAAGAATAGGCAGAGCGGGAGGGAGACGGAGCCCAGGACTGCCGAACACCCAGCCCCAGCCATCCAGGCTAGAGTGCAGGGCCCTGGATACTAGGAAAACAGGGCAGCAAGAACAGTGAGTGGGCACCGGAGGCCGGGTGCCGGAGGACACCAGAAAAGTGAGTGACCATTTTTTTTTTTTTTTTTTGCTATTTTGTTTTGGTGAGCGCTTTTTGGAAGTCTTAAAGGGATAGGGACCCCAATACTAGGGAAACAGGGCAGCAAGACTGATGAGCAGATGCCTAAGGCTGGCGCCAGAGAATAAAGAAAAACGAGCGGCCACCTTTTTCTTTTTTTTTTTAATTTAAATTATTATTTTTTTTTTTTGTGGTCGTTGTTTTGTTTCGGCGGGTGCTTTTTGGAAGTCTTAAAGGGGCAGGGTGGAACACTTAATCCAGAGGTAGGGAATCCGGGGATCTCTGGGCATCCGAACCCCTGGGCTGCAGGGAGCAGGGAGCAGGGAGGCCCCTTACGGAGATAAATAGCCTCCAGGCCGCTCCCCCTCCAACGCCACTAAACCACTTTGGAGCAGAGGCCGAACCAGGCCACACCCACAGCAACAGCAGAGATAAACTCCATAGCAGCCCGGCAGGAAGCAGAAACCCTGTCTGCGCGCAGCTGCCCAGCACAAGCCACTAGAGGTCGCTGTTCTCCCAGGAGAGGAGGGCCACAAACCAACAAGAAAGGAAGTTCTTCCAGCCGTCACTCGTCCCAGCTCTGCAAACTATTCCTATCACCATGAAAAGGCAAAGCTACAGGCAGACAAAGATCACAGAGACAACACCAGAGAAGGAGACAGATCTAACCAGTCTTCCTGACAAAGAATTCAAAATAAGAATCATAAACATGCTGACAGAGATGCAGAGAAATACGCAAGAGAAATGGGATGAAATCCGGAGGGAGATCACAGATGCCAGAAAGGAGATCACCGAAATGAAACAAACTCTGGAAGGGCTTATAAGCAGAATGGATAGGATGCAAGAGGACATTGATGGAATTCAAACCGGAGAACAGGAACACATAGAAGCTGACATAGAGAGAGATAAAAGGATCTCCAGGAATGAAACAATGTTAAGAGAACTGTGTGACCAATCCAAAAGGAACAATATCCGTATTATAGGGGTTCCAGAA
Source organism: Manis pentadactyla (assembly GCF_030020395.1). Lineage (NCBI taxonomy): Eukaryota > Metazoa > Chordata > Mammalia > Pholidota > Manidae > Manis > Manis pentadactyla. Next base: position 63,640,542 of record NC_080023.1, on the reverse strand, counting down.
GAAGAAGAGAGAGGAAAAGGGATGGAAACTATCTTAGAAGAAATAATTGCTGAAAACTTCCCCAAACTGGGGGAGGAAATAATCGAACAGACCACGGAAATACACAGAACCCCCAACAGAAAGGATCCAAGGAGGACAACACCAAGACACATAATAATTAAAATGGCAAAGATCAAGGACAAAGAAAGAGTTTTAAAGGCAGCTAGAGAGAAAAAGGTCACCTATAAAGGAAAACCCATCAGGCTAACATCAGACTTCTCGACAGAAACCCTACAGGCCAGAAGAGAATGGCATGATATATTTAATACAATGAAACAGAAGGGCCTTGAACCAAGGATACTGTATCCAGCACGACTGTCATTCAAATATGACGGTGGGATTAAACAATTCCCAGACAAACAAAAGCTGAGGGAATTTGCTTCCCACAAACCACCTCTACAGGACATCTTACAGGGACTGCTCTAGATGGGAGCACTCCTAGAAAGAGCACAGCACAAAACACCCAACATATGAAGAATTGAGGAGGAGGAATAAGAAGGGAGAGAAGAAAAGAATCTCCAGACAGTGTATATAACAGCTCAATAAGCGAGCTAAGTTAGGCAGTAAGATACTAAAGATGCTAACCTTGAACCTTTGGTAACCACGAATTTAAAGCCTGCAATGGCAGTAAGTACATATCTTTCAATAATCACCCTAAATGTTAATGGGCTGAATGCAACAATCAAAAGACATAGAGTAATAGAATGGATAAAAAAGCAAGACCCATCTATATGCTGCTTACAAGAAACTCACCTAAAACCCAAAGACATGTACAGACTAAAAGTCAAGGGATGGAAAAACATATTTCAAGCAAACAACAGCGAGAAGAAAGCAGGGGTTGCAGTACTAATATCAGACAAAATAGACCTCAAAACAAAGAAAGTAACAAGAGATAAAGAAGGACACTACATAATGATAAAGGGCTCAGTCCAACAAGAGGATATAACCATTCTAAATATATATGCACCCAACACAGGAGCAACAGCATATGTGAAACAAATACTAACAGAACTAAAGGGGGAAATAGACTGCAATGCATTCATTCTAGGAGACTTCAACACACCACTCACCCCAAAGGATAGATCCACTGGGCAGAAAATAAGTAAGGACACGGAAGCACTGAACAACACAGTAGAGCAGATGGACCTAATAGACATCTATAGAACTCTACATCCAAAAGCAACAGGATATACATTCTTCTCAAGTGCACATGGAACATTCTTCAGAATAGACCACATACTAGGCCACAAAAAGAGCCTCAGAAAATTCCAAAAGATTGAAATCCTACCAACCAAATTTTCAGATCACAAAGGCATAAAACTAGAAATAAACTGTACAAAGAAAGCAAAGAGGCTCACAAACACATGGAGGCTTAACAACACGCTCCTAAATAATCAATGGATCAATGACCAAATCAAAATGGAGATCCAGCAATATATGGAAACAAATGACAACAACAACACTACGCCCGAACTTCTGTGGGACGCAGCAAAAGCAGTCTTAAGAGGAAAGTATATAGCAATCCAAGCATATTTAAAAAAGGAAGAGCAATCCCAAATGAATGGTCTAATGTCACAATTATCAAAATTGGAAAAAGAAGAATAAATGAGGCCTAAGGTCAGCAGAAGGAGGGACATAATAAAGATCAGAGAAGAAATAAATAAAATTGAGAAGAATAAAACAATAGCAAAAATCAATGAAACCAAGAGCTGGTTCTTTGAGAAAATAAACAAAATAGATAAGCCTCTAGCCAGACTTATTAAGAAGAAAAGAGAGTCAACACAAATCAACAGTATCAGAAACGAGAAAGGAAAAATCACGACGGACCCCACAGAAACACAAAGAATTATTAGAGAATACTATGAAAACCTATATGCTAACAAGCTGGGAAACCTAGGAGAAATGGACAACTTCCTAGAAAAATACAACCTTCCACGATTGACCCAGAAGAAACAGAAAATCTAAACAGACCCATTAGCAGCAACGAAATTGAAATGGTAATCAAAAAACTACTAAAGAACAAAACCCCGGGCCAGATGGATTAACCTCAGAATTTTATCAGACATACAGGGAAGACATAATACCCATTCTCCTTAGAGTTTTCCAAAAAATAGAGGAGGAGGGGATACTCCCAAACTCATTCTATGAAGCTAACATCACCCTAATACCAAAAACAGGAAAAGACCCCACCAAAAAAGAAAACTACAGACCAATATCCCTGATGAACGTAGATGCAAAAATACTCAACAAAATATTAGCAAACCGAATTCAAAAATACATCAAAAGGATCATACAGCATGACCAAGTGGGATTCATCCCAGGGATGCAAGGATGGTACAACATTTGAAAGTCCATCAACATCATCCACCACATCAACAGAAAGAAAGACAAAAACCACATGATCATCTCCATAGATGCTGAAAAAGCATTTGACACAGTTCAACATCCATTCATGATAAAAACCCTCAGCAAAATGGGAATAGAGGGCAAGTACCTCAACATAATAAAGGCCATCTATGATAAACCCACAGCCAACATTATATTGAACAGCGAGAAGCTGAAAGCATTTCTTCTGAGATCGGGAACTGGACAGGGATGCCCACTCTCTCCACTGTTATTTAACATAGTACTGGAGGTCCTAGCCACGGCAATCAGACAAAACAAAGAAATACAAGGAATTCAGATTGGTAAAGAAGAAGTTAAACTCACTATTTGCAGATGACATGATACTGTACATAAAAAACCCTAAAGACTCCACCCCAAAACTACTAGAACTGATATTGGAATACAGCAAAGTTGCAGGATACAAAATCAACACACAGAAATCTGTGGCTTTCCTATACACTAACAATGAACCAACAGAAAGAGAAATCAGGAAAACAAGTCCATTCACAATTGCATCAAAAAAAATAAAATACCTAGGAATAAACCTAACCAAGGAAGTGAAAGACTTATACTCTGAAAACTACAAGTCACTCTTAAGAGAAATTAAAGGGGACACTAACAGATGGAAACTCATCCCATGCTCGTGGCTAGGAAGAATTAATATCGTCAAAATGGCCATCCTGCCCAAAGCAATATACAGATTTGATGCAATCCCTATAAACTACCAGCAACATTCTTCAAGGAACTGGAACAAATAATTCAAAAATTCATATGGAAACACCAAAGACCCCGAATAGCCAAAGCAATCCTGAGAAAGAAGAATAAAGTAGGGGGGATCTCACTCCCCAACTTCAAGCTCTACTATAGAGCCATAGTAATCAAGACAATTTGGTACTGGCACAAGAGCAGAGCCACAGACCAATGGAACAGACTAGAGAATCCAGACATTAACCCAGACATATATGGTCAATTAATATTTGATAAAGGAGCCATAGACATACAATGGCGAAATGACAGTCTCTTCAACAGATGGTGCTGGCAAAACTGGACAGCTACATGTAGGAGAATGAAACTGGACCATTGTCTAACCCCATATACAAAAGTAAACTCAAAATGGATCAAATACCTGAATTTAAGTCATGAAACCATTAAACTCTTGGAAGAAAACATAGGCAAAACCCTCTTAGACATAAACATGAGTGACCTCTTCTTGAACATATCTCCCCGGGCAAGGAAAACAACAGCAAAAATGAATAAGTGGGACTATATTAAGCTGAAAAGCTTCTGTACAGCAAAAGACACCATCAATAGAACAAAAAGGAACCCTACAGTATGGGAGAATATATTTGAAAATGACAGATCCGATAAAGGCTTGACGTCCAGAATATATAAAGAGCTCACACGTCTCAACAAAGAATAAACAAAAAACCCAATTAAAAAATGGGCAGAGGAACTGAACAAACAGTTCTCCAAAAAAGAAATACAGATGGCCAACAGACACATGAAAAGATGCTCCACATCGCTAATTATCAGAGAAATGCAAATTAAAACTACAATGAGATATCACCTCACACCAGTAAGGATGGCTGCCATCCAAAAGACAAACAACAACAAATGTTGGTGAGGCTGTGGAGAAAGGGGAACCCTCCTACACTGCTGGTGGGAATGTAAACTTGTTCAACCATTGTGGAAAGCAGTATGGAGGTACATCAAAATGCTCAAAACAGACCTACCGTTTGACCCAGGAATTGCACTCCTAGAAATTTACCCTAAGAATGCAGCAATCAAGTATGAGAAAGATCAGTGCACCCCTATGTTTATCGCAGCACTATTTTCAATAGCCAAGAATTGGAAGCAACCTAAATGTCCATCGATAGATGAATGGATAAAGAAGAAGTGGTACATATACACAATGGAATACTACTCAGGCATGAGAAAAGGGCAAATCCTACCATTTGCAGCAACATGGATGGAGCTGGAGGGTATTATGCTCAGGGAAACAATCCAAGCGGAGAAGGAAAAACACCAAATGATTTCACTTATCTGTGGAATATAAGAACAAAGGAAAAACTGAAGGAACAAAACAGCAGCAGAATCACAGAACTCAAGAATGGTCTAACAGGTACCAAAGGGAAAGGGACTGGGGATGATGGGTGGGTAGGGAGGGATAAGGGGGGGGTAGAAGTAGGAGGGTATTAAAAGGCTTAGAACCTCACCCCCCCTGTTCTGAGAGAAATCTTCTGCATACGTGGATGTTTTATTGCCCTTGTCTAGCTTGGATTAACACATAGTCTACAGGCACACAGCTGATCATCTACATTTGCTGTCTTACAACACCAAACTATGTTTTCTACCTTTATCTTGTATCTACCCACCACTTCAGCATTTTATTAAAAATAATAATAATAAAGAGAGAAATGTGGTATCCACATATAAATCAAGTATAAAAATCAAATGAGTATTCATATTTGAACTGAGTGTTTATAGTTCATAATGCATGAGCAAAACCGAAGGTTTCTGTGATGGCTGCCCTTGGACTGTTCACCATGTAAGAACTTATTCACTATGTAAGAATTTGTTCTCCATGTAAGAACTTGTTTGTTATGCCTCAGAAGATTGGAGACTGACGAAAATTAGGCTTGGATTGGATTAATGATTGTGCCTTGAGCATTGACTCCCCTATACAGAATTTTATTGTTGTTAACAACCATTTGATCAATAAATATGAGAGATGCCCTCACACACACACACACAAAAAAATTACACACTTCCAATGGTAAAATAATAAGTAACCGGGATGTAATGAATGTAGTCAAGATATTGTAACAGCTTGGTATGGTGATAGCTGGTACCTAGAATTGTCATGTATATAAATGTTGAATCACTATGTTGTACACCTGAAACTAATGTAATGTAATACTGTGTGTCAACTACCCTTCAATAAAAAATAAAAAAAAAGAAAAGGAACAGATAGCAGGGATGCTTGAGCATAAGGAAGGCCATGTGAGGTCACAGCAAGGAGGTGGCCATCTGCAAGGCAGGGAGAGATGCCTCAGGAGAAACCAAATCCCCAACCCCTTTATCTTGGATTCCCACCCTGTAGAACTGTGGGAAAATAAACTTCTGTTAAGTCACCCAGCTTGAGCTCTTTTGTTACGGTAGCCCTAGAAGGCCAATGCAGACAGCATATAGGTTGGTCTTAAGGCTTCAAAAAATTAGCTAGGAACTCAAAGTTGTTTCTCCCCACACAAATATTTAGTAAAAGATGAAAGATTTATACGATCTGAAGAGAAACCAGAATATAGTTTGGGTTTTTTATTTATTTGTTTGTTTGTTCAGTTAGTTATCATTAATCTACAATTACATGAAGAACATTATGCTTACTAGGCTCCTCTTTTCACCAAGTCCCCCCTGCAAACCCCATTACAGTCACTGTCCATCAGTGTAGTGAGATGCTATACAATCACTACTTGTCGTCTCTGTGTTGCACAGCCCTCCCCATGGCTCTCCCACATTATACGTGCTAATCTTAATGCCCCCTTTCTTTTTCCACACCCTTATTCCTCCCTTCTCACCCATCCTCCCCAGTCCCTTTCCCTTTGGTAACTGTTAGTCCATTCTTGGATTCTGTGATTCTACTGCTGTTTTGTTCCTTCAGTTTTTCTTTGTTCTTATACTCCACATATGAGTGGAATCATTTGGTACTTGTCTTTCTCCGCCTGGCTTATTTCACTGAGCATAATACCCTCTAGCTCCATCCATGTTGTTGCAAATGGTAGGATTTGTTTTCTTCTTATGGCTGAATAATATTCCATTGTGTATATGTACCACATCTTCTTTATCCATTCATCTAGTAATGGACACTTAGGTTGCTTCCATTTCTTGGCTATTGTAAATAGTGCTGCAATAAGCATAGGGGTGCATCTCTCTTTCTCAAACTGGGCTGCTATATTCTTAGGATAAATTCCTAGAAGTGGAATTCCTGGGTCAAATCGTATTTCTATTTTGAGCTTTTTGAGGAACCTCCGTTCTGCTTTCCACAATGGTTGAACTAATTTACATTCCCACCAGCAGTGTAGGAGGGTTCCCCTTTCTCCACAACCTCACCAACATTTGTTGTTTGTCTTTTGGATGGTGGCGATCCTTACTGGTATGAGGTGATATGTCACTGTGGTTTTAATTTGCATTTCTCTGATGACTAGCGATGTGGAGCATCTTTTCATGTGTCCGTTGGCCATCTGAATTTCTTGTTTGGAGAACTGTCGGTCCAGCTCCTTTGCCCATTTTTTAATTGGATTATTTGCTTTTTGTTTGTTGAGGTGTGTGAGCTCTTTATATATTTTGGATGTCAACCCTTTATCAGATCTTTCATTTATGAATATATTCTCCCATACTGTAGCATACCTTTTGGTTCTATTGATGGTGTCATTTGCTGTACAGAAGTTTTTCAGATTGATATAGTCCCACTTGTTCATTTTCGGTTTTGTTTCCCTTGCCCGGGGAGATATGTTCATGAAAAAGTCGCTCATGTTTAATGTCCAAGAGATTTTTGCCTATGTTTTTTTCTAAGAGTTTTATGGTTTCATGACTCACATTCAGGTCTTTGATCCATTTCAAATTTACCTTTGTGTGTGGGGTTAGACAGTGATCCAGTTTCATTCTCTTACATGTAGCTGTCCAGTTTTGCCAGCACTATCTGTTGAAGAGACTGTCATTTCCCCATTGTATGTCCATGGCTCCTTTATCATATATTAATTGACCATATATGTTTGGGTTAATGTCTGGAGTGTCTATTCTGTTCCACTTGTCTGTGGCTCTGTTCTTGTGACAGTACCAAATTGTCTTGATTACTGTGGCTTTGTAGTAGAGCTTGAAGTTGGGGAGCGACATCCCCCTCACTTTATTCTTCCTTCTCAGGATTGCTTTGGCTATTCGGGATCTTTTGTGTTTCCATATGAATTTTTGAACTATTTGTTCCAGTTCATTGAAGAATGTTGTCGGTAACTTGATAGGGATTGCATCAAATCTGTATATTGCTTTGGGCAGGATGGCCATTTTGATGATATTAATTCTTCTTAGCCAAGAGCATGGGATGAGTTTCCATTTGTTAGTGTCCTCTAATTTTTCTTAAGAGTGTCTTGTAGTTTTCAGGGTATAGGTCTTTCACTTCCTCGGTTAGGTTTATTCCTAGGTATTTTATTCTTTTTTATGCAATTGTGAGTGGAATTGTTCTCCTGATTTCTCTTCCTGTTAGTTCATTGTTAGTGTATAGGAAAGCTACAGATTTGTGTGTGTTAATTTTGTATCCTGCAACTTTGCTGTATTCCAATATCATTTCTAGTTGTTTTGGAGTGGAGTCTAGGATTTTTTATGTACTGTATCATGTCATCTGCAAATAGTGACAGTTTAACTTCCTCTTTACCAGTCTGGATTCCTTTTATTTCTTTGTTTTGTCTATTTGCCATGGCTAGGACGTCCAGTACTATGTTGAATAACAGTGGAGAGAGTGGACATCCCTGTCTTGTTCCTGATCTTAGAGGAAAAGCTTTCAGCCTCTCGCTGTTCAGTATGATGTTAACTGTGGGTTTATCATATATGGCCTTTATTATGTTGAGGTTCTTGTGCCCTATACCCATTTTGCTGAGAGTTTTTATCATGAATGGATGTTTAATTTTGTCAAATGCTTTTTCAGCATCTGTGGCGATGATCATGTGGTTTTTGTCCTTTTTGTTGATGTGCTGGGTAATGTTGATGGATTTTCGAATGTTGTACCATCCTTGCATCCCTGGGATGAATCCCACTTGGTCATGGTGTATGATCCTTTTGATGTATTTTTGAATTTTGTTTGCTAATATTTTGTCCAGTATTTTTGCACCTACATTCATCATGGATACTGATCTGTAATTTTCTTTTTTTGGTGGGGTCTTTGCCTGGTTTTGGTATTAGGGTGATATTTGCTTCATAGAATGAGTTTGGGAGTATTTCCTCCTCTTCTATTTTTTGGAAAAATTTAAGGAGAATGGGCATTATGTCTTCTCTGTATGTCTGATAAAATTCCGAGGTAAATCCATCTGGCCGGAGGTTTTGTTCCTGGGTAGTTTTTTTATTACTGCTTCAATTTTGTTGCTGGTAATTGGTCTGTTTAGATTTTCTTTTTCTTCCTTGGTCAGTCTTGTATTTTTCTAAGAAGTTGTCCATTTCTTCTAGGTTTTCCAGCTTGTTACCATATAAGTTTTCATAGTATTCTCTAATAATTCTTTGTATTTCTGTGGGATCTGTCATGATTTTTCCTTTCTCGTTTCTGATTCTGTTGATGTGTGTAGATTCTCTTTTTCTCTTACTAAGTCTGGCTAGAGGCTTATCTATTATGTTTATTTTCTCAATGAACCAGCGCTTGGTTTCACTGATTTTTTTCTATTGTTTTATTCTTCTCAATTTTATTTATTTCTTCTCTGATCTTTATTATGTCCCTCCTTCTGCTGACTTTAGGTCTCATTTGTTTTTCTTTTTCCAATTTCGATAATTGTGACTTTAGACTATTCATTTGGGATTGTTCTTCCTTCTTTAAATATGCCTGGATTGCTATATACTTTCCTCTTAAGACTGCTTTCACTACGTCCCACAGAAGTTGGGGCTTTGTGTTGTTGTCATTTGTTTCCATATATTGTTTGATCTCTATTTTAATTTGGTCATTGATCCACTGATTATTTACGAGCATGTTGTTAAGCCTCCATGTGTTTGTGGGCCTTTTGCTTTCTTTGAACAATTTAGTTCTAGTTTTTTACCTTTGTGGTCTGAAAAGTTGGTTGGTAGGATTTCAATCTTTTGGAATTTTCTGAGGCTCTTTTTGTGGCCTAGTATGTGGTCTATTCTGGAGAATGTTCCACGTGCACTTGAGAAGAATGTGTATCCTTTTGCTTTTGGATGTAGATTTCTATAGATGTCTATTAGGTCCATCTGTTCTAGTGTGTTGTTCAGTGCCTGTGTCCTTACTTATTTTCTGTGTGGTTGATCTGACCTTTGAAGTGAGTGGTGTGTTGAAGTGTCCCAAAGTGAATGCATTGCATTCTATTTCCTCCTTTAATTCTGTTAGTATTTGTTTCACATATGTTGGTGCTCCTGAATTGGGTGCATATATATTCATAATTGTTATATCCTCTTGTTGGACTGAGCCCTTTATCATTATGTAATGTCCTTCTTTATCTCTTGTTACTTTCTTTGTTTTGAAGTCTATTTTGTCTGATTCTAGTACTGCAACACCTGCTCTTTTTCTCCCTGTTGTTTGCATGAAATATGTTTTTCCATCCCTTGACTTTTAATCTGTCCCTGTCTTTGGGTTTGAGGTAAGTCTCTTGTAAGCAGAATATAGATGGGTCTTGCTTTTTTATCGATTCTTTTACTTTGTGTCCTTTAATTGGTGCATTCAGTACATTTACATTTAGGGTGATTATTGAAAGATACATACTGATTGCCAGTGCAGGCTTTAGATTCGTGGTTACCAAAGGTTCAAGGTTAGCTTATTTAGTATCTTACTGCCTGACTAACTCGCTTATTGAGCTATTATACACACTGTGTGGTGATTCTTTATTTCTCTCCATTCTTATTCCTCCTCCTCCATTCTTTATATGTTGGGTGTTTTATTGTGTGCTCTTTTGTGTTTCCTTTAACTGCTTTTGTGGGTAGTTGATTTTATTTTTTGCCTTTAGTTAGTATTTGGTTGGTCTGCTTTCTTCACTGTGATTTTATTTTCTCTGGTGACATCTGTTTAGCCTTAGTAGTGCTCCTATCTAGAGAAGTCCCTCTAAAATAACCTGTAGAGGTGGTTTGTGGGAGGCAAATTCCCTCAACTTTTGCTTGTCTGGAAATTGTTTAATCCCTCCTTCATATTTAAATGATAATCATGCTGGATACAGTATTCTTGGTTCAAGGCCCTTCTGTTTCATTGCATTAACTATGTCATGCCATTCTCTTCTATAAGGTTTCTGTTGAGAAATCTGATGATAACCTGATGGATTTTCCTTTGTAGGTGACCTTTTTCCTCTCTCTAGCTGCCTTTAAAAGTCTGTCCTTGTCCCTGATCTTTTCCATTTTAATTATTATGTGTCTTGGTGTTGTCCTCCTTGTGTCCCTTCTGTTGGGAGTTCTGTGTACTTCCATGGTCTGAGAGATTATTTTTTCCCCCAGTTTGGGGAAGCTTTCAGCAATTATTTCTTCAAATACACTTTCTATCCCTTTTTCTCTCTTCTTCTTCTTCTTCTTCTGGTACCCCTATAATGCGGATATTGTTCCTTTTGGATTGGTCACACAGTTCTCTTAATATTCTTTCATTCCTGGAGATCCTTTTATCTATCTTTGCATCAGCTTCTATGCATTCCTGTTCTCTGGTTTCTATTCCATCAATGGCCTCTTGCATCTCATCCATTCTGCTTTTAAATCCTCCCAGAGATTGTTTTATTTTTGTAGTCTCCCTCCCAACTTCGTCCTTTAGCTGTTGCATGTTTCTCTGCAGGTCCATCTGCATGGTTATGACCTTTATTTTGAATTCTTTTTCAGAAAGATTAGTTAGGTCCATCTCTACAAGCTCCTTCTCAGAGGCTGTCTCTGTGATTTTGGTCTGGATCAAATTTTTCTGCCTTTTCATGGCGATAGAGGTAGTTGTGGGGAGGTAGCACGTTTGTCGGCTGGGAGAACGTTCCTTCTTGCTAGTTTGTGGCCTTCCTCTCCTGGAGAACAGCGACCCCTAGAGGCTTGTGCTGGGCAGCTGCAAGCAGATGGGGTCTCTGATTCTTGTCTAGCCTCTGTGAAAGAAGCTCTTCCCTGCTGCTCTGGGCATGGCTGGCCTCAGGGTGCTGCTCTGCTATGGCGGGGTTGCGCTGGAGTGGAAACGGGTCGAGGCTGTTTATCATCGTGAGGGCCTCCAAGCTGCACTGCTACCCAGGGGGTTCCCCAGGATTCCCAGCTGCTGGGCTGATTGTGCCAGGGTGCTTCCATCCAGCTGTGGGGTTCCTGTCCCTTTAAGACTTTCAAAAAGCACTCTCTTTTCTTTTGTCCCATGGGCACTGGCTGCAGGGACCCACTCACAGGTTTTGCTGTTCCGTTTCCCTAGTATCCAGCACACCACGCACTGTGTGTCTGTGCTCCGGTGCTGATGGCTAGGGCTGGGTATTTAGCAGTCCTGGGCTCCCTCTCCCTCTCCGCTCTGACTCCTCTCCTCCTGCTGGGAGCTGGTGTGAGGGGCACTCAGTCCCACCTGGCCGTGTCTTGTATCTTACCTGTGGGGTGCTGAGTTCTCGCACGTGTAGATGTAGTCTGGCTATTGTCCTGTGTTTTCTGGTCTCTCTTTTAGGAATAGTTGTACTTGTACTTTCAAAAATATATGTGGTTTTGGGAGGAGATTTCTGCTGCTCTACTCACGCCACCATCTTGTCTCCTCCCTAGTTTGGTCTTTTTAAAAAATCTAACTTGTCAGTCTCTGCATTTTACTTAGAGTGACCATTTACATTTAATGTAATTGTTGGTTTAGTTTGAGTTATGTCTCAATCTTGCTATTTATTTTTCATTTCTTGCTTCTGATTTTTTTAGTTCCTTTCATGGTTGAATAGTATTCTACCGTAGTCAGCGTACAATACAAAATTACTATACATGAAAATAAACAGGAAAATGTGATCCATAGTAAAGAAAAAAATATGTCATGATTAAAAATAAATGTATATTACTTTGAAATTATATCTATTTTTTTTCATAAAAATAAAGAAAACTGTTGGGGCATTATGTTTTGCAGCATGTCCTAGCAGCTCTTGAGATTTCCTGACTTGGATCATAGAGCAAGGCTGAGTGGGATCTCAGATGCAACTCAAAGATCTGTTATCCTGATTGCATTATAGTCTATAATTGTAATATTATAATATAATTAATATAATATAATATAACATTTAATCTATATATGTAAGCCCACTATCCAAACTTTATAAAAATTCAACATAAACTGTCACTTGAAACATCATTCTTTGAATTATAATGGATTCCAGTTTTTTAGTATCTGTTTCTATCTTTAGTTTCATATTTTCCTTTGAAAAGTCTCTTAAGTGCTTGTAATATTTTATAAGGAAACAATTCTTTTTATTAAGGTATCATTGATATACAATCACATTAGCAACACTGTGGTTACTAGATTCCCCCCATTATCAAGTCCCCACCATATATCCCATTACGGTCACTCTCCATCACCATGGTAAGATGCTATAGAGTCACTACTTATCTTCTTTGTGCTATACTTCCTTCCCTGTGCCCTGCCTACATTATGTGTTCTAATCATAATGTCCCTTAATCCCCTTATCCCTCCCTTCCAACCCACCCTCCCCAGTTCCTTTCCCTTTGGTAACTTTTAGTCCATTCTTGGGTACTGTGAGTCTGCTGCTGTTTTGTTCCTTCAGTTTTTGCTTTGTTGTTATACTCCACAGATGAATGAAATCATTTGATACTTGTGTTTCTCCACCTGGTTTATTTCACTGAGCATAATACCCTCTAGCTCCATCCATGTTGTTGCAAATGGTAGAATTTATTTTCTTCTTATGGCTGAATAATATTCCATTGTGTATGTGTACCACCTCTTCTTTATCCATTCATCTACTGATGGACACTTAGGTTGCTTCCATGTCTTGACTATTGTAAATAGTGCTGGATAAACATAGGGGTGCATCTTTCTTTTTCAAACTGGGCTGCTGCATTCTTAGGGTAAATTCCTAGAAGTGGAATTCCTGGGTCAAATTGTATTTCTATTTTGAGTTTTTTGAGGAACCTCCATACTGCTTTCCACAATGGTTGAACTAATTTACATTCCCACCAGCAGTGTAGCAGGGTTCCCTTTTCTCCAAATCCTTGCCAATAGTTGTTGTTGTTTGTCTTTTGGATGTTGGCCATCCTAACTGGTGTGGGGTGATATCTCATTGTAGGAAACAATTTTAGTCTATTCTTAGTTGTGATACAATACACATAAAATTTACCGTTAAAAAAAAACTTTTTAAATGTTAGTTCAGTGGCATTAGGTATTTTCAAATTGTGCTTTATATATCTAATTAAATACCATTGAATAATAAAAAAGAAACTATGAATCTGTGCCAGAACATGGATACATCATTAAAATATTGTGCTAGTAATGTTAATTTTCCAAGTACTTGGTTTCTTCTTAATCCTTTAACATTATGGTATAATAATTTGAAAATGGAAATCACTGCTATAAAAATCCAGTCTGTATCTAACAAATTCCTCAAATAATGCTACATGTGAACTGTTGCTATGTTCCCCTAATTTTATAATAAGTCCTCCATTTCAATGGTAAATTCAAAGCATATGGGAAAGAAGAATGTCTAGTTTCCATATTGCCTGACACTCTGTGTTGTGTTCTAGCAATGTGTTCTAGCAATTATTTTTCTTTCAGAATTTCACAGAGCAACACACTGTGACTTTGAAGGACAGATGTTCCAAGCACTCTCAGAACGGCTCTGTGGCTTTCTGATTTCAAAAAAGTAAAAAATAAATTAGCTTTTAAAATGCCATAGTCAATGAAGCACTGTGATATGAATACTGAGTTAAAGCTCAAAAAGTAGACATTGTCATATTTTTCAAAAATGATTAATGATATGGGAAAATATGATATAATATTTAAAAAGCAGCATATAATCTAGTGTCTAGAGCAAATCACTCAAATCTGTCCAATCATAAGTTTCCCTATGAAAACAATATTTACAAAAACTTAAAGTTAATGTAGGGATCTTTATCATCCTCTTTCTTTCATAACACCACCATGAAAACTTCAGAGAAAGGAAAACTGCTCTAAATTTTTTTACTTAATGGACATTCCACAATGTCTGGATCCAATTACAAATCTATTCTTCCCTAGAGTCCTTCATTTTTTATAAGAAGGTGCAAATTGTGGTTTAAGAGGCTTTAGAACCATATTGTCTGGGTTTAAATATTGACTTAATTTCTTTTTGCAAATCCTAGGCAAATTATTTAAACTCTTAAATTTAAATAACTTCAGCTCAAATTCTGAGATTCCTCATATGTAAAATAAGGGTGATAATAGTACTTTGCTCACAGGGTTGTTATGAAAATCAAATGAGGGTATACAAAATACTTAGAATAGTGAGTGTCACATAATGAACTTTGAACAAATATTAATTTTTAAAATAATAACTACCCAATAATGCATCTTTATGAAGTTATAGTTCAGCAGTTTCTGAAATGGGTTCCAATGTTCCCTGCCTCTTTTTATTCATGCCTGTGTGTAATCCCCTTCCCTTCAGTGTGGGCTGGAGAGGCTTGCTTATAATTAATAGAATATGGAAAAAGTGATGGGATGTCTCTTTCAAGACTGGGTTTTAATGATGGTGACTTCTGTCTTGCTTTCACTCCTCTCCCTGGCTCTTTTCATTTGCTTGCTCTGATAAAGCAAACTTCCATGTTGTAAGCTGCTCAATGGAGAGGCCTACGTGGCAAGAAGCTGGGTGTTTTCTGGCCAGCAGCCAGTGAGGAACCGAGGCTCTCAGTCTAACAGCCTGCCAGGAACTTGTTGGGGTGTCACTTGGTTTGGAGTCACAGGGAAGTCAGATTCAGATAGAATGAAACATGACCTCAAAGTCAAGAAAGTAAAGCAAGTTTAATTATGCTCTGAAACAGAGTGGGCCTCTAACCTAGTGTCATATGGCCCAACTGCCTGTTGTGAGACATGGGATTTTGGCAGGGCAAAGAAGTCCTTGACTGGCCTTCTTTGGCCTTGGGGACTTGATCTGATTGGCAGAGTTAAGGCATGGGCTGCACTCTGACATTTTTCTTCTGGGGAATTTTTGTCATTTGCAGAGTGCCTGTGCTCTGAAGTTTCTTATCTGGGGAATGTCTTTGCCTTTCAAGTCACTCCTTGTTCCTGTGGCTTCATTTAACTAACTCTGAGTTATCACTGGCTCTCTGGCTTTATCTGATCAACTCCCTGAGTTCTTGGTTGGCCCCACCCTTGTTCCATCCCTCTCATGTCTGTCTTTCTGCCTAACAGACTGAATCCTGCCAACAACCATATATATGAATTGGGAAGAGGACTCATCCCTATTCAAGTCTTGAGATGTTTGCAATCTCTCTGACACCTTAATAGGAGCCTTGTGAGAGACACTGAGTCAGAGGACCCAGCTAAGCTTCACCTGGATTCCTGACACACAGAAACTGTGCCATAATATTTGCTATATTAGTCCACTAAGTTTGGGGTAATTTGTTACATAGTAATACATAACTAATATATATGTTGGCACTAGCAGTGAGGTGCCTTTGTAACAAATACTAAAAAATTTCCGAGCTGCACTGGGACCAGACAGTGGGAGGAGGCTGGACAGATACAGAGGAGCATTTTAAAGGCAGCCTAAATTGCCTTTAACAAACTGACAATGGAAATCTGGACCTTGAGGGCACTGCCTATGAGGGCTAAAAAGAAAGAAACATATTATTGGAAACTGCAAGAATCATTTTATGTACTGGAAGAAATGTTAGCAATCTCTCATCTGCTCTTACATAGAAAGCAGGAGAAGTGCCTATGGATTTGGTAATCCCACTAAAGAGACTTCCAACAAGAGTGTTGAATATGCTGTCTAGTTTCTTCTGTCTGCTTATGATAAAATGCAAGAGAGAGATCACTTCAGGGAAGGACTGGTAAACAAAAGCAGCCAGAATTTGATGGTTATGAAAATTCTCCTCCTCTACAGAGAACGAAAAATGCTGAAATTAAGAAATGGCTTCTGTGTACTGTCAGAAAAATGGTCTAGAGATAAAGCCGAAGAAGACTCTAAAACATTTTGTTTAGACATCACAACAGTCAAAGGACCAGGTTATTATTCAGTCCACAAAAAGAGATTAGAGATGCATCTCAGAAATCTTCTCAAATAATGGGGCCTGTGGGAAGCTTAGCTCAGCCTTCTCAGTAGCAGTTTATTATAGAGGAAAGCTTACCTAAAGGAGATTGATAAGTGTGGCATTTGTCTAATGGTGTAGATCCCAGTGAATTTCCCAGCAGTCCTACAAAGTTTTTGAGAAAACTATTAAATAGATTCCCAGGACCTAATTCCAATGTAGGGGGCTTTTCCACCACACAACACCAAACAATTCTTGGACACCAGCAGGGTGTCTGAGAATTCAACTCAATTCTGACAGCACCCACCTGGAAGGAGATAAAATCAGATTCCACAGGTTGAGAGCTCAGTCCAACAAGACTGCCCACACCCTCAATTCAGATTCCAGTCACAAGCCCCAGGCTGTTACCTATGCTTCTGACTGGCTGGCTGTAGATTAGATTGGAGGTTCCAATGACCTCCTTCTTCGGTTTGATTAATTTATTAGAGCAGCTCACAGAACTCATGGAAACACTTGTTTACATTTCCCACTCTGTTAAAGGGTATGATAAAGGATATGAATCAACAGCAACATAGAGTGAGATACTGAACAAAGGAATTTATGTCCTTAGGGCCCAATTTGGGGGCACGTGGAAACACTGTGGTTCTTCAAATATGAAAGCTCTCTGAAAAGGAGAAAAAAAATCTGTTAACTTGCTTTTTATGGAGGCTTCACTACATAATCATTGTTGACTAAGTCATTGACATCTGGCTGATTCAATCTCCGGCCTCTCTCCCCTCCCCTAGGGAGGGGAAGGACTGAAAGTTCCAGCCCTCCAATCACGTGGTCCTCCTGAAAACAAGCCCCTCCCCTTGGGTCAGACCCAAAAGACACCTTCATCAACAACAGGACACCCATTTCACCATTATGGCTCTAAGTGTTTTAAATGTGGATGAAGACCCAGTGTATCTAAAAATATGTATTTCTTTTTTCAAAAAATAGGAATAATTCATGAATTTGCATATCATCCTTGCACAGAGGCCATGCTAATCTTCTCTGTCTTGTTCCAGTTTTAGTGTATGTGCTGCTGATGTGAGCACCTGTCTTGCCAATGGGTTTCAGCTCTCAGCAAGGTCACTATGGATTCAATGTGACTAAAGAAATGAGAGTAGAACGTTTCTTTGGGGTGAAAGGGTTTATTACCTGGCTTGTTCTCCGGCGGTAGGTCAAGCACTAGCATCTCTGCCTCCCAGAGCATTGGGCAGAGCTCTCTATATAGAGCAATAATAGCTTATTGCCTAAAGGTGTGGAAGCGGTAGCCTAGCAACAGGTCAGTTACATCATCAAGTGGTTTAAGTTCAGTGAGGATCCTGGCCATAGGAACCCCAACTTCCCCACAGCACTGTATTTCTTTCAAGTCATATTGCAGCTATAGCAACAGAAACACTGCTGGCTTGGACTGAAAGGGACAGAGACAGACAAAAGGAAAAGAGGTGATGGGGCTCCCAAAATTCTTTGGGCAGGAAGAAGTTTGAAGATGTTATTTATCTACAAACAAGTGCTACCTTTTGTAATAAAAGAAGGATGACTCAGAGAGTGGACAGCAGCCCAGACAGTAGGGCTGAGAGCCATGAAGAATTCCCAGACCTTGAAAACAAATGGAGGAAATTCTAATATTCTCCTTGTTGGATTTCAGAATTGCTATGGGCAATGACTCCTTTGTATTATCTTGCTTTCCCCTTTTTTGAGCAGGACTATTTATAGTGATTACCCTATGCTTGTACCACCAATTAAATTTCCTTTCCTTTTCAGGAAGCTATTAGAGGAAGTGTTCCAACAAAAGGAGGGAGTAGCTGGTGGCCCCACCATGGGAATGAATAGAGGAAGGTCCCAGAATGACAGCTCTGCAGCAGTCAGTCAAGACTGCAACACGAATGGAAGGATCAAAGGACAAAAGAAAACTGCGCAATAGATTCTCAGATGTGTTTGAAATTATTGGAGATGAACCCTTTTTTTAGGGAGTTTGGGGATTAATAAATATTAGGTACATAGAAAACCAAGAAAATGAATTAAAAAAAGATACTTATTAAATCCAGGGAAACAAAATAGGACAGGAACTGTAACCAAAGTATCCTCATGGACCTTCTGTGACTAAAATTTAAAGTGAGAATAACATAAACACTAAATATCGAGCTAACCAAATGTCATAACTAATTAGGAAGATCAAGATACTAGAAATGTGTGTGTGTGTATAAAAAGCTAAATCCTTATTATATATGGTTGGAAGTCAATACATAATATCAACACCTGAAAAAATTTAGAACTATCAATATAAGCATGTTATTTAGAAATACAGAGAAGACATAATAAAAAGTAAATTTTTGTTGTTTTGAGGGAGTGGGAGTCAAGAATGAAAAGGATGAGCCTGGAAACATCTTTCCTTAGCCTTATAGAACTATTTTGCTTTCTAAACCACATACTTTTTGAAATTTGAAAATAGAAATAAAACAGAGACAATCCTAATCAGAAAGAACAGGTTTGCATAAATCCTCCAAGAACTGTATTATGGCTCTAAGAGAGGTTAGATCAGCGAGAGCTATAGGAGATAGCAAAGCCAGGAGTCCAGTCATGTAGAGCAATATGCTGAGCGAAGCACTTTGGACTTGCCCTTGAGAAATGTTAAGGAGTTGCCATGATCTTAGATGTCAGGGTGACATGGTCATAATTGTTTTAGAAAGATCAGCCTTAAAGGGTCAGTAAAAGAAAAATGACACTACTGTCCCCGTGCTCTTGATAGTTCATGGTGCTTGGAAGAGATGACTCCTTAGGATGGGGCTGTGTCCTCAGAGGTTGACTGGGTGGCCTTGTGCTGTGGAAAGCTCCAACAATGAGTTCTCCTGCGGGAAGTTTAGTAAAACTAACAACTTACAAAATCAATTTGAGGAGGTTCTTCTCACTGGCTGCAAAGCCCTGAAGGAGGGAGGCTTTCTTAGCAGAAGCCCAAGGAAAGGGGCTCATCAAGAACAGTGGTGCTCTCAGGACCAAATAGTATAATAGAACATAATAGTTCTGAATATTAAAACAGAAAAATCGGCAAGAGTGACATGCAACTGATATTTTTGAAATGATGGTTAAAATATTTGTCTCCTTCTATAATTGTGAACCTAAGAATCCTTACTAGAAATGAAAAACAGCGTCAGTGGCAGATGGCTGGCATGGTGATAGGACAGTTTGTCCTTCTATATATATTTCCAAAGAACATGCTTATGTTATATTAGAAATCCATAAACTTGTAAAGAAATTAGAAAATATAAGCAAATAAACAAACAAATACATATTTACTAATGGTGATAGTGTTAGGAAGGAAAGGAACAGAGAAGAACAAGGCCTATCTTATGGCTCTACAATGCACTTGATATGCAGTAGACTTGCCATTCTATTCCAAGCATTCCTATTCTTTGGGCTCCATCTTCATACATCACACTTTCGTGTCTCCGTGTCTTTGTCTAGCTCTTTCCTCTACCTGAAAAGTAATATCCCTTGTATTTGCAAATATAGACACTACTTAATCTTCAAAACCCAGCAGATTTTCCCTTGTCCACCCAATAATAGTCAAGTTCTCCTTTCAAGATTCTGCTGTCACAACTCTTCTTTCACTTTGCCTGGCATTATAGTTACTGCCCAGTGAGATGAAGTACAACTCAAAAGTAGGGGCTGAGCTTTACTAGTTTATGTTTCCCCTACAGTTCCATAGGCAGGATCTCAGTAATGCTTGGCTGGGATGTCCCAGCCCATCAAGTTCAGATGAGAAAAGTATGAGTTATACTCATAACTATGAGTATGATTTGCTGTCTCTCAATTCCCCATGGATGTGACCTCTGCTGCCTCAAATAGGGGAATCAGATTTGCTGCTGACAGTTGAATGGGGAAAGGTGTCAGAAAAGGTGGGCTGGGGTACCTTCAATCCCTTGGGCATAATGGCTTCAAAATCTGGGAAGAAACCTGAGTGCTGAAGATTGAAGTAAGTAGGGAAGGAGTAGCTCAGGCAGCTGTGGATAAAATGAGAGTTCCTGTGGCCCGGATTCTCACCTGGCCCTGGCTGACTAGCTCACTGCACACCTGTGGGCAATACATGGCAGTTGACTCTATAAAAAGAGCTCCGCCCAGTGCTCTGGGCGTGACATGGTGGCAGGGCTGCAAGGCTGCAGGAGAGCAGAGGCTGGAGTAGTGGCAGCACTGAGAACAGAGGTCCAGAGGACAGCTGTGTGGGACGACTGTGCAGAGAGGCCCAGAGGATGGTTGTGTGGGCAGAGGGGCCCAGAGGCAGAGACCGGCTTGCTGCATGCAGACTCACTCTTGAATAGGATTTTAGTGACTGGCCTGCCACCTGGGAATAAAGTTAGGTATAACCCTTTCACCCCAAGAACGTTTTACTGTCATTTTCTTTGGTCACATTGAATCCATAGTGAACTTGCCCGGGCCTGAAACCCATTGGCAAGATAGCAGCTTAGTCTGGTTTATGCAAAAACTGTCAATTCATTGTTTTTAAAACCACACAACCATTACATCAAATTGCCTGATTTTTAGAATTGGTCTTTGTGGTTCCAGGAAATGCCTAGAAAAGACAAGACTCATCACTGTATCTCTGCAGTACTAGAAATACTCCCATTTTCCAACAATGTCATCATCTGAAACTCAGGAAAAGATTCTGAAGCTAAGTCGTTGCACTGAGGAAAGAAGAACTGAAGGGAAAATTCTGGACCAGTCTAATTACATTAAGATAGAATCTACTTACTCAGTGGTGTGATTTTAGAGGCCCCCCAAAAGTATCCCTACATCTTTGATCAATGCCTAAAATTTTGGGTTTCTATCTAATGATAATAAATTTAATAATAATAATATTCAACGTCTGGAAGATAACATTTTATATTGTTCTGTTAATTTGAACATGCTTTGAAAAGTGGAACAAATTACGTAAACTCTTTCATTGAGAGCACTTTATTTGGTTCAGAAGACATTTCTTGATAAGTCACTTGAGATAGAAACAAATATTTGAAAAAGACTCAAGTGTAGACAAAGCTTCCCAGTACAGGACAGGAGAGAATTTTTTCTAATTGTGCTAAGAATGAAAGGGAAGAATAAGGTGAGTTAGAAGCAGAGTTGATGGAATTAGGCTCAAATATGTTGGTCAAAGTTCAGCTTCTATGCAGGTCTCATTGTTTATTAAATCTTTAGAAATTTACACTTAGAATTTTTGACACTGGCTATATTGAACATGTGTCTCCTACTCTGAACTTTAAGAAAATAAATGCTTAGAAATAGTGTGATTTTTAAGCTATAGTCAAGTGATTGGATGTGTTTTTGAGCATTTATCTACTTACTCAAAGGTTTTTGTATGAATATAGCCTAACCATGCCTGAAAACTCTGAGAAACTATATTTTTCTAGGTCAATGAAACTTTGGAGCAAGATCAAACAGATTTTATCATGAAAATGGATTTTCATGTCAATTAAGACACAGAGAAAATATTGAGAAAGGTAAAAACAGTTGGAAATGAGAACTGTGAAACAGTCCATGTGAGTAGTCAAGATGAAGTCCAGTATGATGTCAGTGTGGTATAGCAGAAAATTGAAAATGCATATTACTTTGGTGATCTGGAGTTCATTTGGATACTGCACATCTAGCCTAAGGTATGTATTGAAAACAAGCTGCTGGTGGTAAGAATCAGATCCCAGTGTTTGCAGTGCCCGTATACAGCTGGGGAATGGCAGACACGTGTTATTTGACACATCTCTCTGGGGACCCACCTTGATCACACATTCCTTAATCACCACTTCAGAACCTCTTGTCCTCAGCTGTTTCTGATTCTGGTTCTGAATCTCATTCTGCATGGGCTCCAACTGACCTCACGTGGGAGCAATCTGACTGTGCTTCACTACTGCCTGTACCATGCCCCTCTTGCCTTCCACCCTTCAGTTACATGGCACAAACAAAATTCCCTTGTCTAACTAAGCTAAAAAGATTTTGTCACTTGCAACAGAAACACATCTCCTCCTAATACAGGGAAAAAATGAAGAATGTCAGGTCCAATGAAAATGTTATCTTAAACTTCACCCAAACCTGAAAGTGGATATTATTCATTCTGTTTTCTAGCTGAAGAAACTGAGAATCAGCAAAGGTATTGTGGATAAAATGAGAGTTCCTGTGGCCCAGATTCTCACCTGGCCCTGGTTGACTAGATCACTGCACACCTGTGGGCACTACATAGCTGTTGACTCTATATAAAGAGCTCTGCCCAGTGCTCTGGGTGCGATATGGTGGCAGGGCTGCAAGGCTGCAGGAGAGCAGAGCAGAGGCTGGAGTGGTGGCAGCGTGAGGACAGAGGCCCAGAGGACAAGGGTGTGGGATGACTGTGCAGAGAGGCCCAGAGGATGGCTATGAGGACAGAGGGGCCCAGAGGCAGAGACCTGTTTGCTGCATGCAGACTTGCTCTGAGTGAACGGAATTTTAGTGACTGACCTGCCACCTGGAAATAAAGTTGGGTATAACCCTTTCACCCCAGGAACATTTTGCTGTCATTTTCTTTGGTCACACTGAATCCATAGTGAATTTGCCAGGGGATAAAACCCATTGGCAAGACAATTGGCGAAAGTCGGCAGGGTTCACTGTTGACCAAGGAAAAAGACAGGCTGCCCTTATGGGAGGGGTGCTTCAGCGGGCTGCTTCTGTGAATGGGGAGACAGTGGATCATCCCCCAGTGGGTATGTGGTCTGAGGTGGCTTGCCTCCTAGAGGACTGGGCCCCACCCCAGGACTGGAGGCCAGTGGAGGTGACACCTGAGGCAGTAGGGGTGGCCCTTGGTATAGTAAGCAGATCCTTTGAAAAGCAGAGTGCCCATGAGGCAGCAGGGACTGTGGGTTGGCTGCTTCTCATAGTATTAAAAAAGTCTATAGAGGAGACCCAAGAAATGGCGGCATGAGAACGCGAGCTGCAAACCTCTGTGGATTCCCTAAGGAAGGAGATGGCATTGATGCAAGAGGAGGTGGCACAAGAGCGCTGGCAGCAAGATGTCATTGGAGACAAGACGGCAGTGCTGCCAGGTATTCTGAAGGACGAAGAGGCCATCAAGGAAAAAGATGAACTCCTGAGGGAAGCACAGGCAGAGGTGGCACAGAACGTCAGCTGCGAAGCATTGAGCTGAAGGTAAGAGATCTTCTGAAGACTGAGCTGGCATTGTTGCGAGGCACTGTAGCAGAGGAGGCACCTGGGGGAGTGGAGTGAAAGGTGCCATCAGCCCCAGAAATGGAGGAGCTGGGGAAGGATGAAGGGGTGGTGCCGGAGGCACTGGCACCTCCTGTATTGAAAGCCCGCCCAGTGGTTGTAAAGAAAATAAAGACCCAGCAGCTGAAAGTTCCCCAAGGAGAGGAGCAGCCCCCTCCCCAGGTCATGGAACACTCTATGCTCTGCCCCTATACTCAGGCTGAGCCGGTGGATTTGGGCTCCCGGTTTAGACAGAAGCCCTCGGAGTCAATATCAGCTTGGCTCCTGTGTCTGTGGGACTTCGGGGTGGATGGAATTGTTCTGTCAGGATCAGAGATGGGAAAGCTGTCTTCCCTGACAGTGCAGCCCGCCTTGAGGCAGCGATTACAAAATGAGAGGTGACACTTACAGTAGCTGAAGCAATGAGAACCTGGAAAGAAATAAGACCTGTTACTCACAGGAAGAATTTGAGGGGCCTCATGAGGGTTATGAGGACCCAGATGTGGGTTGATTTGATATGGGCAGGAGTAGATGGAAGGAAATTAGATGGGAAGCCAGAGAGGATCTTACTGGAGCTATGGCAACAACTGAAACCAGAGCAGCAGTTCCAGCCATTAAGACCAAAGAGGCAGAGGTCAGAGACCAGCCTGTGTGTCTGCAAGACTTTTTGCTGGAGAGGCTGGAGAACAATGTTCCAGCTACCTTGCACAGGGACCATTGCAGAGGACTAAAGGCACATAGACTGAGAGGAGAGAATCCTGGAGGGGTGGAGTGTGGATAAAATGAGAGTTCCTGTGGCCAGGATTCTCATCTGGCTGTGGTTGAGTAGGTCACTGCACACCTATGGGCAATACATGGCTGTTGACTCTATAAAAAGAGCTCTGCCCAGTGCTCTGGGCACAACACAGTGGCAGGGCTGCAGGAGAGCAGAGCAGAAGCTGGAGTGGTGGCAGTGCTGAGGACAGAGGCCCAGAGGACAGCTGTGTGGGATGGCTGTGCAGACAGAGGGGCCCAGAGGCAGAGACCAGCTTGCTGCATGAAGACTTGTTCTGAGTGAACAGGATTTTAGTGACTGACCTGCCACCTGGAAATAAAGGCAAGTATAACCCTTTCACCCCAAGAATGTTTTGCTGTCATTTTCCTTGGTCACACTGAATCCATAGTGAATTTGCCAGGGGCTGAAACCCATTGGCAAGACAGTGGCAAAGTGGGGGTGTCACTGGGAAATATTACTGCCTAAGATGATTAATGTTAGGCAACAAAGTTTGTGCCCTCATATGTCTTCGCAACCACGCTCTAGTTTTTCCTCCATAACTCTCAGACTTACCACCAGTGCACTGCTGCACCAAGGGGAAATGTCCTGATTCCATCTGATAAGTACTAATTCTGACCTCCCTTTCACACTTTCATTCCCCAAAGTGAGTTCTGTTAAATAAGACTCTTTCAGATATAACAAGAGGAATAGCAGACACCTGTATAGTTTCACTGAAAGTCATACGCTGTGAATACATATAACATGTTATAATGTATCAGCAATTATATTATTGTAATTATTATATATAGATGTACATTATTACTGTATAATATATAAGTATTATATAATATATACATATATATTATTATATTATATATATGTACCAGAACCATATTACATATATATATGTTCATGTTTTGGTCCTTATAACAATCTTCTGAGGATAGTGCTATTATTACACCTAATTTACTGATCAGGAAACAGGTATAGAGAGTTTAAGGGGCTTGCTTAAGATGGTGCAGCTGGCAGGTGGTCAGAGGGCTAGCTCTCCCTTCTGTCTGTGCCAAGGACATTCTGTGGGGCTTAGCTTTCTTAGGCCTGTAATCTGTGAAATGGAATGCAAACACAATTTTATGACTTCTCTGACTTGTAGTAATGATGTATGCACTGTGGTGCCTGAAATATGTAATTCATTCTGTATTGTCTCTGGTGTTTATTTTTTGAATTAAGCTTTCTTAGAACTTCTCTCTTGCTGACTCTTTTGTAATCACTAGGCAGTGGGCAGAGGACTGATGGAGACACTTCCTAGAGTAGATTCTCAAACCTAATTAATTAAATAGGGTTGTGTGTCTTCCTTTTCGTTTTCTATTCCAAGATTAGGACCAGGTGACAGAAAGAACATTGAAATAGGAAGTATGAGCCATTTTGACCCTGGCTTTTTTACTCTTACATGACCTTGGCAAGTCTATTAACCAGCTTGGATGACTCTTACCTCATCTGGAAAATGAGATAATTTGGTTAGATGACTTCGGCCTCTGTCTTGACTCTGAGAGTCTGTGATCCCATCAAGTTTTCTTCATCCCACAGAAGATTAGATATGTTTCAGTTTCTAATGAGAAAAGGTAATAAAGGGAAGGAAACATTTCTCAGGATAGGGTGAGCCCAAGACAAAAAACAATAGCTTCCTTGAATGCACTGGGTATATTGACTCATTTCTCTCTCCTATATTAGGGCTCCAATGAAAAAGACCCTTATCTTGAACAAAAATGCTAGCTGCTCAACACTACTTAAAGGAAAAGGTCCAGATTTGAGAGCTATTTTACTATGTTTCAATAATACAGAACAATTACTATATTATTACTACATATGCAAGTTCCTCCTTGGCAAAGAGAGGATTTTTAGAGTTTCTTTTGTTATCCATAGAGAAACTAGAATCAATACTTATGAAACAGGAGTGAATGTTAATGATTACTGATGAACGCTAGCCAAAATATGTGGTGGCCCAATCTTAAGACTTACAGAATAGCTTATTTTGTTTTGTTTCTCAAACAATAAACAAATTAGGGATGTACTTTTCCAGCCAAGTATCATACAAGACCATTTTGTTCTTGTTTTAGTAACCATTTCTTAGAGAACAGATACCACTTTTCACCAAAGGCATAAACACAAAGGCGGGAGTATAATTGCACTGAATGTTAATTTTAAAATTCCAAGCCCTTCAAATAATAATGTTAACTAGCCTCATAAAAAATTGGTCAGGCCACCTTTCTTCAAAGTGAGAAAGGATGCTAGGAGGAAGGGACAGGGAACTACTCATGGTCATTTGTGGTGGGGACATCAGTCAAACTGCCATTCACACATAATGGCAGATGAAGTCTTGGACATGTAGGAACTCATGAATTAATGTTCCTAAGGGTTTTTCTTCAGAAGTCTACTGGAGGGCCAACTTCAGCCAGCCAAAAGGTAGCTGGAAAAAGGAATGGCAAGGCAAGTTTTTTCTACTATTTCTGTTACTAAGGGAAGTCTGTATCGTTCTGAGCATCATCTAAACAGTCTAAGTCTGTCTGCTGTCACGCCGACAGAGTGGTAGTGTCCATGCCGTCACACTATTCCCGGTAGTTTACACTTGTCATAACAAAGCCTGTTTTGACAAAGATCAAGAAAATAATACTGTGCACAAAAATCACAGAAAATGGGAAATCAGCCAATGCCATTCATGTAGACCCCTAATCTAGGTAAATGTTTGAACAAAATGATTGCTGAAAACCTTTTCAGTAGTGATATTTGATGATTTAATATCTTTTGGGCATGACATAAAATACTCAAGGCCTTGGACTGGTTGGTTGTCACTACTTCCTTCTGAAAAATGTGTTTTCATGACTAATAAAGTTAAGATTGGCAAAGTGCTATTTTTCAGAGGGGTTATCTCAAAAGGAAGAGAAATTTTTCAACCAGCCAAGCCCTCCAGCCTATGAAATAGAATCATTTATAAAGGTTGACTGAGTCTTAGAGCACTCCTAACCTGAGAATTCTGGGAGAAGTCTGTGGAAGCCTTTCTATGGTTTTTGTCAACTTGAGGCTAGGTCTTCTGATTCACATCTGAAGAAAACTTAGAAACCATTTATTTTAATTCTATCATTTTACAGAAGAAATTGAGGCAGAAGAAATTCAGGATATTTGACTAAAGTCCCAGAAGAAGCAATTTGCTTATCTAGAACATATTAAGTCCTTTTACGCCTCCTGCACCAGTGGTTGTTTCAAATCTCCATTTCCCCAAGCTCCTGGGCAACCATCTTCCCCTGCACTCTCAACAGATGAATGGACTTAAGTGGACTTATGTTTCACAGAAAAAATAGAAACCTTAAGACAAAAACTGTCCGCTTTCTGCCACCAAGTCTGAATTGATAGCCACCTCTTGCTCCTTTCCTCCTGCTGCAGGAGAGAGGAGGCTCCCTACTGCCCTAGGCTAGTATCTGCAGCTGTGCTATGTCACCATTTTCTCCTTAAAATTACCACTAACTCCCAGTCACTTTCCAGGGGCCTTGATCAACTGATTATCCCCTCTCTCTGCTATATATTCAAGCATTCTCTCTCCACTGGCTTTTCCACAATCAAGGAAACTTCAACTTTTTTAGTTATGTGTTATGTCTTTTAGGAAAAAGAAAACAAGATTTGAAGTAGATATGACTAAATGTTTGGATTTGTTGCTTCAGGTGGGTAAGTGCATGGGAATGTATTATTTTAATCTCTGTACCTGTTGTATCAGCACTTTTTTCTTCAAGAAAGCAAAAAGGTCATAATCAATGCTAGAGGCTCAGTACAGATCAGAGATCACAAATGCCAAAGAGCATCCATCCATAGGAGCCACACAGCCACTGCTTCCCTGTGATTTCTCATGCAGAGGGAAGGAAGTTTGGGAACCTGCTGACTGAAGTTAAAAAAAAAAAAGAGAGAGCAAAGTGAATTGGAGAGAGTGTTGTGTTTACATTGGAGTAGGGGACTTCCAAACTCCACTTTACCAGCTGTGAAATTATTTATAGGTGGTCCAAAAAGCTAGCTGGAAGCAATCATTTGGAATTTTTAAAACCTTCTTTTCAGCAATGTTACTAAAAACATTATCAGCCATTAAGAAACACAAGGTCAAACTTTATCCATTTATTGGATTTTCAAATATCTGTTAGCAACTAGTATACATGACAGAATCAATGAGAAGATGGGTCCATTTTTTTCTGCTATTATATCATTTTTAATTTCATAAGGAAAGTGCATCTATTCTGGAAGAAATATCTTATTTCCCATATCCAGATCCACACAGCCCCTCTATTTTTACTGTTGAGAAAGGCTTTCCTCCTTCCCTCCTGCTGAATGGAGTTCCTGCCCTTCCTCCCCATCCAAGGCCAGTGCCTGCCCTCCCCCAGGCTTGAGACCTCCCTCTCCCACTTCCCTCCTTTTTTGGAGCTGTATGCCTGTCTTGTCTCTTTTATCTTCTCTGTCTTCAACCTTTGCCTCCAGTAGGTTATTGCCATAATATTTAAGCATGTTTCCATTTTTCTCTCTTTAAGTAAACAAACTTCTCCAATGATCTCACATCCATCTCCAGCTGACCCCCAATTTCTTCTCTTACCATCACAGCCAAACTTCAAAAGGGAATTTCTTTTTTTAAAGAGGTAAATTTCTATTCTTGCCATCTCCATTCCTTAATCTTTCATTTTTCATGCCAATCAATCTATCTGGCCTTTCCACCAGACCACCCACCTCGATCACCACCGATCTCAGTGTCTACTTCATGAAATGAGCAGAACTTTTTAGTGGTGAGCAGAGGCAACTTTCTTTGTTACCATTTGTGCTTCTCAGGACTGGGATTAAATCTTGGGCAGATAGCATAGATTTTCTGGTTATTCTCAAGGATTAATAATTTATTTTTTTAGGATTTTGAAATGTTTTTATAAAATGAAACGAATTTTTTTTTACCTCTAATCCAAATGAAAGTTCTCCCAGTTTAAGCCTGTCTTAAACTGGGAAATCGGTAGTGAGGAAGGGGGCATGTGTAACTTTTTCAGTATTTCTCTTCTAAAATGTGTCCTCTACTCACAATGCTTTCTCTGCATCCTCCAGGGTTGGTGCAAAAAATTCTTACCTGTCTGGTGTAGTTATAATCTGGCATTGGTGATTATGGAAGGTACCTGCATCTGCTGCATTTTCCAAATCTCAGGTTATATACACACATACACATGCACACATATTTGAGTCCCTAAAGGTTTTATATGGGTATGTATGTATTTATATATAATTTTATTAAAGATTTTATATGTATGTAATATATAAAGTTTATATATATTTTATATGAGACCTATAAAACCACTTTCACTGAATTGAATCTATTTCTAGGATCTGTGCTGAGGACAGTAATGAAGCAGGTCCCTATTACATGCATGTAGCACGAGTTTTCAAGTCATTCTCACTGAGCGGCCATGAGCAAGCCATGTAGCCGTGTAGCAGAGCTTCTTCTCCATTTGCTCTCTGGATGGTTTAACCGCTAGGAGGAGCTGGCAGGAGATCTGAGGGCAGGGAGTTGGGCCCCACTCCTTCACTGCAAGGCTGTGATTTTGGCTATGGATGCTCTTCCATGGCTCCAGCTCCTGCTGGTCCCTTTTAGCTCTGCCCATAATTATATAAAGGAGGCCAAAGTGATTCTTCATTGAACACTTTTTTTCCCTGCCAGAACCCTGATTGATATGACCTCTGTAAACCTCACTTTCCTCATCTGTTGTAACATGGGTATAAAAAAAAGAACCTACTTCATTGGCAGAAGTGAGGATTAATTGTAACAATGCTGATAGAGTACTTAATACATAGTAGACACTTAACACGTGTACTTAATACTTAGTATACACTTAATACAAAGTGCTTTACTGAGTATTAACTAAGTAAATATTAGCTATTATTACTATTTTTATCATTATTATTGATGAGATAGATTTGGGCCACTTCTGACTGAGAATTTAAAATAGCAATTAGCAGATTACAAAGCTCAAATCCACCCCCTGTACTTCTCGTCACAAATAACCTTTACTTTCCTTGGTTCCTCTTCTTCCTCAAGTAGCCTTCCATGGATTTCCCTTTTTGTTTCTTTTGGTCTGTAAATGATTTTCTCATGCTTTCCTCAGTTGAAACTATTTTTTCCTATCCTCAAAGCATAAGGCCATTCTGAAATTTACCAAAAAAATCTGACGGTGACAGATTCAGGGACTTGGGGTATAGCCAACAGCTGCAAGGATTTGAAATTTCAGGCAGATGAATGAAAATCCCCAAATCTGATCCTGAAATTCTCTCACCCAGTAGCCTTGAGTAAATTGTTTTATTCTTTCCAATAGTACATTTCGTCAAGTGGGTAAATTGAATGGGGAATGATTAGGAAGAGGAGTTATACTCAACAGAGGAGAAATTAGTAGGATTAAGTATTAAGTGTTTTTTTTTTTTTATTTTTTATTTTTTATTTTTTATACAATTTTTTATTAAGGTATTATTGATATACATTCTTATGAAAGTTTCACATGAAAAACAATATGGTTACTACATTCACCTATATTATCGTGTTCCCCCCATACCCCATTGCAGTCACTGTCCATCAGTGTAGTAAGATGACACAGAGTTACTACTTGTCTTCTCTGTACTACACTGTCTTACCCATGATGCCCCCCGTATCATGTGTACCAATCATAATACCCCTCAATCCCCTTCTCCCTCCCTTCCCACCTACCTTCCCTCACCCCTCCCCTTTGGTAACCGCTAGTTCCTTCTTGGAGTCTGTGAGTCTGTTGCTGTTTTTGAATCCATAGTCTTGTTTGATCTTTTAGGTGAAAGTCAGGGCATCAATTGAGAAAGGGTGGTAACATGATAATTGGGATGGGGAAATTCAGGAGAATCTGGCTGATACCAAGTAGTCAAACTCCATTCAGCCTCTCTTGATGGCAGAAAAATAATCCTCCCTGTCTTTGTCTGATGTACCTACTCCTGCCCTGCTTGAAGTCCTCTGGACCTGGCCTAAGATAGTTTCCTTGCAAGTGGATGCCAGTGCTCCTTATGCTCTTTCTTTTTTTTTTTTTTTTTTTTTTTTTTTGTGAGGGCATCTCTCATATTTATTGATCAAATGGTTGTTAACGACAATAAAATTCTGTATAGGGGAGTCAATGCTCAATGCACAATCATTATTCCACCCCAAGCCTAATTTTTGTCAGTCTCCAATCTTCTGAGGCATAACAAACAAGTTTTTACATGTAGAACAAATTCTTACATAATGAATAAGTTACATAGTGAACAGTACAAGGGCAGTCATCACAGAAACTTTCGGTTTTGCTCATGCATTATGAACTATAAACAGTCAGTTCAAATATGAATACTGATTTGGTTTTTATACTTGATTTATATGTGGATACCACATTTCTCTCTTTATTATTATTATTTTTAATAAAATGCTGAAGTGGTAGGTAGATACAACATAAAGGTAGAAAACATAGTTTAGTGTTGTAAGAGAGCACATGTAGATGATCAGGTGTGTGCCTGTAGACTATGTGTTAATCCAAGCTAGACCAGGGCAATAAAACATCCACGTATGCAGAAGATTTCTCTCAGAACGGGGGGGTGAGGTTCTAAGCCTCACCTCTGTTGATCCCCAATTTCTCACCTGATGGCCCCCCTGCGACTGTGCCTGTCTTAGGTTGTTCCTCCCTTGAGGAATCTTACCCGTCTCTGGCTAACCAGTCATCTTCCGGGGCCATACAGGGAAATGTGAAGTTGGTAAGTGAGAGAGAAGCCTTATTGTTTGAAAAAGTTAGCTTTTTACTTCTTTGCATATTTATGCCCTGTGGCTTCTATGCCCAGCATTTGTCTTGAGGTATCTTTACCACTTGGAAGAATTATGATACTCGGTAAATTTGATATGAGGCACGAATTCTATTTAAGGGTTGTAATTAGGAAGGAAGAAGAAAAGCTATAGAAGTAGCAGGCGGCAGAAAACCTGGGAAGATTGATTATTTCTTTGATATATCTTCTTGTAGAGTAACTTCAGCATGTATAGGTTTTAAGCTACTACTTAAATTGCACACACACATTAACATAATAGGAGTATAGTTACATAACCAAAGCATATCTGTAATTACCAGCCATCTGCAGTGAAACCAAGAAAACCAGTTAGGCACCTTAGGCATTTGTGAAAACTTATCTATGATATGGTGGATATTGTCCAAATGAACTTGAACAGTCTGAGAGAAATCAGACAAATTAAAACAACCCATTCCTGGGGACTGTTCACATGCCATATGTTCTTTTAACAATAAATAGTTTGTAGTTGTAAGACTTTGGAGCGCTACAATTTGCACATCTCCAAATTCTTGGTTGAGTTCCAACAGTATAGATCCAGTCCAATTTTGTTGTTTTACTGTATGCAGAGGCCAGCTTAGATATCTCCTTCCTCATTCCCATGGCAGGTCCAGGAACTGGTGGGATGAGTGCATCTACAGCTGTAGCAGTGCGTGGATCTTTGTTGGGGTTTTTTGATGATCATCTTCTGGCATGAGTCTTCCAGAGGGTGCAGATGTTGGAAGTTCTTTTTCATATCGTATCTTAGTTCATTTTCGGGGTAGCCCAGTTAGGCTTTGATCCTCTGTATAAACACAAACAGACCCTTTGCCTACACTTTTATATGCCCTTTATACCCTTGTGTAGAACTCGTTGGAGGTTACCACACAGGAACTGCCCTTTTTTTTTTTTTTTTTTTTTTTGCTATCACTAATCTACACTTACATGACGAATATTATGTTTACTAGGCTCTCCCCTATACCAGGTCTCCCCTATAAACCCCTTTACAGTCACTGTCCATCAGCATAGCAAAATGTTGTAGAATCACTACTTGCCTTCTCTGTGTTGTACAGCCCTCCCTTTTCTCCTACCCCCCCATGCATGTTAATCTTAATACCCCCTACTTCTCCCCACCTTATCCCTCCCTACCCACCCATCCTCCCCAGTCCCTTTCCCTTTGGTACCTGTTAGTCCATTCTTGAGTTCTGTGATTCTGCTGCTGTTTTGTTCCTTCAGTTTTTCCTTTGTTCTTATATTCCACAGATAAGTGAAATCATTTGGTATTTCTCTTTCTCCGCTTGGCTTGTTTCACTGAGCATAATACCCTCCAGCTCCATCCATGTTGCTGCAAATGATTGGATTTGCCCTTTTCTTATAGCTGAGTAGTATTCCATTGTGTATATGTACCACATCTTCTTTATCCATTCATCTACTGATGGACATTTAGGTTGCTTCCAATTCTTGGCTATTGTAAATAGTGCTGCAATAAACATAGGGGTGCATCTGTCTTTCTCAAACTTGATTGCTGCATTCTTAGGGTAAATTCCTAGGAGTGGAATTCCTGGGTCAAATGGTAAGTCTGTTTTGAGCATTTTGATGTACCTCCATACTGCTTTCCACAATGGTTGAACTAACTTACATTCCCACCAGCAGTGTAGGAGGGTTCCCCTTTCTCCACAGCCTCGCCAACATTTGTTGTTGTTTGTCTTTTGGATGGCAGCCATCCTTACTGGTGTGAGGTGATACCTCATTGTAGTTTTAATTTGCATTTCTCTGATAATTAGCGATGTGGAGCATCTTTTCATGTGTCTGTTGGCCATCTGTATTTCTTTTTTGGAGAACTGTGTTCAGTTCCTCTGCCCATTTTTTAATTGGGTTATTTGTTTTTTTGTTTGTTGAGGCGAATGAGCTCTTTATATATTCTGGACGTCAAGCCTTTATCAGATCTGTCATTTTCAAATATATTCTCCCATACTGTAGGGTACCTTTTTGTTCTATTGATGGTGTCTTTTGCTGTACAGAAGCTTTTCAGCTTAATATAGTCCCACTTACTCATTTTTGCTGTTGTTTTCCTTGCCCGGAGAGATATGTTCAAGAAGAGGTCACTCATGTTTATGTCTAAGAGGTTTTTGCCTATGTTTTCTTCCAAGAGTTTAATGGTTTCATGGCTTACATTCAGGTCTTTGATCCATTTTGAGTTTACTTTTGTATATGGGGTTAGACAATGGTCCAGTTTCATTCTCCTACATGTAGCTGTCCAGTTTTGCCAGCACCATCTGTTGAAGAGACTGTCATTTCGCCATTGTATGTCCATGGCTCCTTTATCAAATATTAATTGACCATATATGTCTGGGTTAATGTCTGGATTCTCTAGTCTGTTCCATTGGTCTGTGGCTCTGCTCTTGTGCCAGTACCAAATTGTCTTGATTACTATGGCTTTATAGTAGAGCTTGAAGTTGGGGAGTGAGATCCCCCCTACTTTATTCTTCTTTCTCAGGATTGCTTTGGCTATTCGGGGTCTTTGGTGTTTCCATATTAATTTTTGAATTATTTGTTCCAGTTCATTGAAGAATGTTGCTGGTAGTTTCATAGGGATTGCATCAAATCTGTATATTGCTTTGGGCAGGATGGCCATTTTGACGATATTAATTCTTCCTAGCCACGAGCATGGGATGAGTTTCCATCTGTTAGTGTCCCCTTTAATTTCTCTTAAGAGTGACTTGTAGTTTTCAGAGTATAAGTCTTTCACTTCTTTGGTTAGGTTTATTCCTAGGTATTTTATTTTTTTTGATGCAATTGTGAATGGAGTTGTTTTCCTGATTTCTCTCTCTGTTGGTTCATTGTTAGTATATAGGAAAGCCACAGATTTCTGTGTGTTGATTTTGTATCCTGCAACTTTGCTGTATTCCGATATCAGTTCTAGTAGTTTTGGGGTGGAGTCTTTAGGGTTTTTTATGTACAGTATCATGTCATCTGCAAATAGTGACAGTTTAACTTCTTCTTTACCAATCTGGATTCCTTGTATTTCTTTATTTTGTCTGATTGCCGTGGCTAGGACCTCCAGTACTATGTTAAATAACAGTGGAGAGAGTGGGCATCCCTGTCTAGTTCCCGATCTCAGAGGAAATGATTTCAGCTTCTCGCTGTTCAATATAATGTTGGCTGTGGGTTTTTCATAGATGGCCTTTATTATGTTGAGGTACTTGCCCTCTATTCCCATTTTGCTGAGAGTTTTTAACATGAATGGATGTTGAACTTTGTCAAATGCTTTTTCAGCATCTATGGAGATGATCATGTGGTTTTTGTCTTTCTTTTTGTTGATGTGGTGGATGATGTTGATGGACTTTCGAATGTTGTACCATCCTTGCATCCCTGGAATGAATCCCACCTGGTCATGGTGTATGATCCTTTTGATGTATTTTTGAATTCGGTTTGCTAATATTTTGTTGAGTATTTTTGCATCTACGTTCTTCAGGGATATTGGTCTGTAGTTTTCTTTTTTGGTGGGGTCTTTGCCTGATTTTGGTATTAGGGTGATGTTAGCTTCATAGAATGAGTTTGGGAGTATCCCCTCCTCCTCTATTTTTTGGAAAACTTTAAGGATAATGGGTATTATGTCTTCCCTGTATGTCTGATAAAATTCCGAGGTAAATCCATCTGGCCCGGGGGTTTTGTTCTTTGGTAGTTTTTTGATTACCTCTTCAATTTCGTTGCTGGTAATTGGTCTGTTTAGATTTTCTGTTTCTTCCTGGGTCAATCTTGGAAGGTTATATTTTTCTAGGAAGTTGTCCATTTCTCCTAGGTTTCCCAGCTTGTTAGCATATAGGTTTTCATAGTATTCTCCAATAATTCTTTGCATTTCCGTGGGGTCCGTCGTGATTTTTCCTTTCTCGTTTCTGATACTGTTGATTTGTGTTGACTCTCTTTTCTTCTTAATAAGTCTGGCTAGAGGCTTATCTATTTTGTTTATTTTCTCGAAGAACCAGCTCTTGGTTTCATTGATTTTTGCTATTGTTTTATTCTTCTCAATTTTATTTATTTCTTCTCTGATCTTTATTATGTCCCTCCTTCTGCTGACCTTAGGCCTCATCTGTTCTTCTTTTTCCAATTTCGATAATTGTGACATTAGACCATTCATTTGGGATTGCTCTTCCTTTTTTAAATATGCTTGGATTGCTATATACTTTCCTCTTAAGACTGCTTTTGCTGTGTCCCACAGAAGTTGGGGCTTAGTGTTGTTGTTGTCATTTGTTTCCATATATTGCTGGATCTCCATTTTGATTTGGTCATTGATCCATTGATTATTTAGGAGCGTGTTGTTAAGCCTCCATGTGTTCGTGAGCCTCTTTGCTTTCTTTGTACAGTTTATTTCTAGTTTTATGCCTTTGTGGTCTGAAAAGTTGGTTGGTAGGATTTCAATCTTTTGGAATTTTCTGAGGCTCTTTTTGTGTCCTAGTATGTGGTCTATTCTGGAGAATGTTCCATGTGCTCTTGAGAAGAATGTATATCCCGCTGCTTTTGGATGTAGAGTTCTATAGATGTCTATTAGGTCCATCTGCTCTACTGTGTTGTTCAGTGCTTCCGTGTCCTTACTTATTTTCTGCCCAGTGGATCTATCCTTTGGGGTGAGTGGTGTGTTGAAGTCTCCTAGAATGAATGCATTGCAGTCTATATCCCCCTTTAGTTCTGTTTGTATTTGTTTCACATATGCTGGTGCTCCTGTGTTGGGTGCATATATATTTAGAATGGTTATATCCTCTTGTTGGACTGAGCCCTTTATCATTATGTAGTGTCCTTCTTTATCTCTTGTTACTTTCTTTGTTTTGAAGTCTATTTTGTCTGATATTAGTATTGCAACCCCTGCTTTCTTCTCACTGTTGTTTGCTTGAAATATGTTTTTCCATCCCTTGACTTTTAGTCTGTACATGTCTTTGGGTTTGAGGTGAGTCTCTTGTAAGCAGCATATAGATGGGTCTTGCTTTTTTATCCATTCTGTTACTCTGTGTCTTTTGATTGGTGCATTCAACCCATTAACATTTAGGGTGACCATTGAAAGATATGTACTTATTGCCATTGCAGGCTTTAAATTCGTGGTTACCAAAGGTTCAAGGTTAGCCTCTTTAGTATCTTACTGCCTAACTTAGCTCGCTTATTGAGCTGTTATATACACTATCTGGAGATTCTTTTCTTCTCTCCCTTCTTGTTCCTCCTCCTCGATTCTTCATATGTTGGGTGTTTTGTGCTGTGCTCTTTCTAGGAGTGCTCCCATCTAGAGCAGTCCCTGTAGAGGTGGTTTGTGGAAAGCAAATTCCCTCAGCTTTTGTTTGTCTGGGAATTGTTTAATCCCACCGTCATATTTGAATGATAGTCGTGCTGGATACAGTATCCTTGGTTCAAGGCCCTTCTGTTTCATTGTATTAAATATATCATGCCATTCTCTTCTGGCCTGTAGGGTTTCTGTTGAGAAATCTGACGTTAGCCTGATGGGTTTCCCTTTATAGGTGACCTTTTTCTCTCTAGCTGCCTTTAACACTCTTTCCTTGTCCTTGATCTTTGCCATTTTAATTATTATGTGTCTTGGTGTTGCCCTTCTTGGATCCTTTCTGTTTGTGTTCTGTGTATTTCCGTGGTCTGTTTGATTACTTCCTCCCCCAGTGTGGGGAAGTTTTCAGCAATTATTTCTTCTAAGATACTTTCCATCTCTTTGCCTCTCTCTTCTTCTTCTGGGACCCCTATAATACGGATATTGCTCCTTTTAGATTGGTCACACAGTTCTCTTAATATTGTTTCATTCCTGGAGATCCTTTTGTCTCTCTCTATGTCAGCTTCCATGCGTTCCTGTTCTCTGATTTCAATTCCATCAATGGCCTCTTGCATTCTATCCATTCTGCTTATAAACCCTTCCAGAGTTTGTTTCATTTCTGCGATCTCCTTTCTGGCATCTGTGATCTCTTTCCGGACTTCATCCCATTTTTCTTGCGTATTTCTCTGCATCTCTGTCAGCATGTTTATGATTCTTATTTTGAATTCTTTGTCAGGAAGACTGGTTAGGTCTGTCTCCTTCTCTGGTGTTATCTCTGTGATCTTTGTCTGCCTGTAGCTTTGCCTTTTCATGGTGATAGGAATAGTCTGCAGAACTGGGACGAGTGACGGCTGGAAGGACTTCCTTTCTTGTTGGTTTGTGGCCCTCCTCTCCTGGGAGAACAGCGGCCTCTAGTGGCTTGTGCTGCGCAGCTGCGTGCAGACAGGGTTTCTGCTTCCTGCCCGGCTGCTATGGAGTTAATCTCCGCTGTTGCTGTGGGCGTGGCCTGGCTCGGGCAGCTACTCCAAAATGGTGGAGTCGCGTTGGAGCAGGAGCTGCTGGGAGGCTATTTATCTCCGTAAGGGGCCTCCCTGCTCCCTGCAGCCCAGGGGTTAGGGTGCCCAGAGATCCCGGATTCCCTACCTCTGGATTAAGTGGCCCGTCCTGCCCCTTTAAGACTTCCAAAAAGCACCCGCCAAAACAAAACAACGACCACAAAAAAAACAAGAAAAAAAATTTTTTTAATTAAAAAAAAAAAAAAAATTTTTTTAATTAAAAAAAAATAAGGTGGTCGTTCGTTTTTCTTTATTCTCCGGTGCCAGCCTCAGGCCTCTGCTCACCGGTCTTTCTGCCCTGTTTCCCTAATATTGGGGTCCCTGTCCCTTTAAGACTTCCAAAAAGCGCTCGCCAAAACAAAGCAGCAAAAAAGCAAAAAAAAAAAAAATGGTCGCGCGCTTTTCTTATGTCCTCTGTCGCCCAGCCTCCAGTGCCTGCTCACTGTTCTTGCTGCCCTGTTTTCCCAGTATCGAGGGCCCTACACTCTGGCCCGGATGGCTGGGGCTGGGTGTTCGGCAGCCCTGGGCTCCGTCTCCCTCCCGCTCTGCCTGCTCTTCTCCCGCCGGGAGCTGGGGGGAGGGGCGCTCGGCTCCCGCGGGGCCGGGGCTTGTATGTAACCCCCTTCGCGAGGCGCTGGGTTCTCTCAGGTGTGGATGTGGTCTGGATATTGTCCTGTGTCCTCTGGTCTTTATTCTAGGAAGGGTTGTCTTTGTTATATTTTCATAGATATATGTTGTTTTGGGAGGAGATTTCCGCTGCTCTACTCACGCCGCCATCTTCCGCCCCACTATTAAGTGTTTTTTATTCTCTTACTGAGGATATAATATATAAAATATAATAATTTTAAAAAGTTCTGGAGAAATGGAACATATTCTTAAATCCCAAACTGTCATCAAAAGGTTAAGTAGAATGGCCTTGGTTCAAAAAGGCATTTTAAAGACACTAATAATAAACATATTCCAAGTGACATAATCAATCACCACTGTGACTGTCACTTTGTTTCCATTTAGACATAGTGTAGTTTGAGACTAAATTTAAATACTGTCTATATTGGAGCCTATTAGAAGTCTTCTTTGATGATTTTACTGAAATCAGAACTTATAGCATCAATTTGGCTCCTGATGATATTAATCTTTCATGACAACAACCCTTTGTGAGAGTATAATCCTTCATTAAATCCTTCATGACTTTTGGATTTAAGTAATGTTACTGAATTTTTCATATAAGTTTAGACCTATTCATTTATTCACCTCAAAATATCTTGAGGAAAGGGCAAGGGACACTTATTGATCACCTATATCTGCTGAGAATTGTGTGAGGTGTTTCACATTCCTTGACTCTTCTCAACAACTCCAGAAAATAGGTATTATTCTCTCCATTTTATAAGTAAGGAGATGACAATTTAGAGAGTTTCAGTAACATAGCTAAGGTCATGGAGCTGTTGAGTGGCAGAGCTCAACAGTTTTTCTGTCACATCAATCACATGGGGATGCAGAGCGACCCACATACCCGTGACATCCTACCACATCAAAGATGAGCAAGGCAGTTCCTTCCCTCAGGAGCTTTGTCTCCTCTGCAAGACCGAAACCAGTGAAATGCTTGCAGGCTGTTAAAATATGGTCCTGATGGGCCCCACAGCAACCCCTCACTCGCACCTATACCTCGCCAGTGCTGTCTCTCATAATCCATGCTGAAATAAATGATAACAAAGCATCATTAGATGTTTTCCCTCCTCATGGCTTCAAACTATGCTGCTTTATTCCAGACAATCATCTTGAGCTCATTTCCATTAGGATTCACAAACATAATTTAGCCTTTCTCCCCTCAGTGGACCTACACTACCAGGCTCCATGTGACCTACACTGCAGATGATGTCAGTGTTTGTTTTGTAAGTCTTACAGCTCTCCTGGGACAGTCCCTGTAGAGACCAACAGCTCCCTGAGATGTTCTACCTGGTGGTGTTCTCTAGCTGCAGGGATTTCCTCAGTCCACACACTGAGCAGAAAGAAAATGCCAGGGTTCAAACCCCCAGAATGGCCTCTCAGCCAATGCAGGGTTAGAATTTGTGGACAAATACTCTCACCCCCTCATTCCTCAATGGGAAAATTCTGAGACATGTTCAACATAGTCTCTTAGAGGGACCCTAGGGGGGCTGAACTCCAATTGTCCATAGCAGTGACATGTTTATCAATGTAACTTCCTTCCCTGTTTGTTGCAGGTTGGGATCCCCAGGAAACTGGCTCTGAGAAGTAAATTAATGTTCAGGAGATTTACTGGAAAGTGCTCTCAGCATTAATCCATGTAAAGAGAAGGAATGAAGGAAAGTTGGGTGGAGGGAGAAATTGAACAGTAATGTAATTATTAAAAAAGTACCAACTGGCCCCTCTAGGGCCAGAACATAAAATCCAAGCATTGACAAGTTATTATCAAAATTAGACTATCCCCAGGAAAGAGGAGTAACTTTGTGAGCTTAGTCTCTTCAGCTGAGGCCAATATTTGGAGAGGGCTGGGTGACGATACGGTGTTTCCAGCAGCCTCCTAGGAGCTTGGGGGATCAACCCTTCAGTCTGGATGGGGATTGGGTAGTGCTTCACAGCATTCACTATAGTCCACCTCTTGCTCTATTTAGATTCACTTCTTTTAAGTTCTGGAGCAGCTCTTCTAGACCCATTTTGATAGACCTTTTTTCTTGAGATAAACTTATAACAGGAAAGTTAGAGGGATGCCCTAGTTCATTTACAGGCAAAGTTGGGCAAGGGAATACCCAGAGATGCCTCAGTGAATTGCTTGGATGCCAAACATATTCCTATAGGTCTCTTTGCATGTGTAAAGGTAGCCTGACTTCCCCCTGGTGATCTGCCAAGATAGTCTTATTGACAGCTTTTTCTTTGAAATGAGTAGTCTAATGTTCTCAGAGGTTGCCATAACTTAAAGCTTAATGGGGTTCTTAATCTCCAAGAACAAACATTTTTCTTTTGGGAACCAGTATACCTCAACACACAAGGCCTAGAGATACAAAGATGGGGAAATAAATCCCAAAGAGGATCTCTGGGAATAATGATAAGTAGCACCCCACTTACTCCTATCCCTTGATTTCTGGAACATCACATTCTACATGTTGGGTACACAGCACCATGGAGTGATCATTGATTTCAAGTGTGCACTGAATCCTTGTGTGTGCCTCATTTTCACGTCTATTATCTGGCACCTCAGTTATGACTTCAAAAGGCCTCCTATCACTGTATTGGACTAGCCATATCTGGGCAGTGTGATATGGGACAGTATCAGTAGATCCAGAGGTCATGTGTTCAATGCCACACCTCCTTTAATGTAAAGGGGCTCCTTGTTCTGAATAGATATTATGTGGATCATACACTATGATA
Source organism: Manis pentadactyla (assembly GCF_030020395.1). NCBI lineage: Eukaryota > Metazoa > Chordata > Mammalia > Pholidota > Manidae > Manis > Manis pentadactyla. The sequence continues at coordinate 63,598,637 of NC_080023.1, read as the reverse complement.
AGGATTCTCCTTTCCTGACCATAGGGTCTCAGCCAATATCACTAACAAGGGCATACAGAGTGTAAAATATATGTTGATTCTAAGCAAAATGAATTTCTACCCCTTCTCTCTGTACCTATTACCACAGGTAGATCCACCTGCTCCTAACCCAGACCTCTGTGTTTCCCCTCTTCTATATTTTCTCCTTCCAGGTCTCTGACCAATCAGTGAAGCCAGTCACCAGGAGTCCATGGCTTACTTTGGACTGCTATAATAAAATACATATGTTGGGTGGCTTAAACAACAAACATTTATCTCTCACAGTTCTAGAGGCTGGGAAGTCCAAGATCAAGGCGATGGCAGATTTGGTGTCTGGTGAAGGCCCTCTGCTTGGTTTGCAGATGTCTTCATTTTGTTACATGGCCTTGGTATATGCATGCAGTGAGGATGAGCAAGAGGGGGAGAGGGAGAGAGATACTTCAAGTCTTTTCCTCTTTTTAGAGGGGCATTAATTCCATTAATGACTGCTGTGTGCCCATCTCAGCCTATTGATAGCCAATGTTGTGATTGATGGGCTCTTGTTGTTCTTATGCTTACAAGATGCCCTTCAGCAAAAACCATCCGGAAACTTTAAAAAAATAAAGGTTTACTATTAGGACCTGGAAATTACACAGCATACCTGGGACCACATAGTGAGGGCATGGAGATAACATGCACAGGCCTGGGGTTTGCTTTTTATTGGGATTGAGGGTTGGGGCCTAGAGTTTCACAGGCTCACTTTTTATTGGTGAATTTAAAATCTTGGGAATATCAAGTGTGGGAAGAAAAAAAACTAGTGGCCCAAGTGGTCAGTTATTGACATCAGCCAAGATCTTAAAACAAAAGAGCCTCAGTAGGAGGAGGCTACCTGGCTCTTTGTTTAATGGTGTGGATGGCACTTGGTCTGGGTTTCCTGTCCTTCAAGTGGATGCCCCAGCAATCAAAGCTTAAGTCAGTCACTTGCATGACAAAAAAAAAAGAAAAAAACTGTCAGGGTTTACTGTACAGTGGCCAAATCTAGATCTGCTTGTGTTCTAAAGGCCTATCTCTAAATAACATCACACTGGAGATTAGGGCCTCAACATATTAACTTTTGGGGGAACACATTCAGTGAATAGCTGTCCATATATATTTTGACTTTGGACCACTTTTCTTTGCACACAAAGTGAATGATCAAGGAACCATTCAATGCTGTGTTCATTGGGACCTTGGGAGGATTTCCCCTTACTCCTGTCTTTCAAGGTTACCAGGAATGGAGCCCTCAGTGCAGCTGCTTGCAAATTTTGGCATATTGAGTTGACACCTGTGTGAACCAACTTCAGCTTTTATCTTTCTCCATAAGCTATAATTGATTCCCCCACCCCCATCCCTGTGTGGCCTTTGGTGTGAGCCGACAGAGAGGTACTGGTGTAATAGCAGTATATGACAGAGGGTCCTGGGATGTTTGATCCATGCAGCTTTCTGCTACTCCTGCTTTTTTTTCCCTATTATTTGCATGAAATATCATTTTCCATCCCTTCATTTTCAGTCTTTATATGTCTTTGGGTCTGAAATGAATCTCTTGTTTAGTGTTCTATTTTTTAATTTTTTGCGTATCTGTTATAGGCTTTAGGTCTGTGGTTACCATAAGGTTCATGGATAGTTTCCAACATATATAACAGTCCATATTAAGCTGAAGATTGCTGTATTTCAAACACAATCTAAAAGTACTTCCTTTTTCTTCTTCCTCCTCCACAGTTTATGTATTAGATGTCATAAATGACATCTTTATTGATTTTGTGTATATTTGGTTTTATTACTTTTGTTTTAATTTCAAACTTGCTTGTTAAGCAATTGGCCTACTACCTTTACTGTAGATTTATTTTCACTACTGAAAACTACTAAGGCTTAAGAACATTTCCATCTACAGAAGTCCCTTTAATACATCCTATAATGCTGGCTTAGTGGTTATAAATTCCTTCCTTTATTTGGGAAATATTTAATCTCCTTCAAATCTGAATGATAATCTTGCTGGGTAGAGGATTCTTGGTTGAATGTCCTTCTGCTTTCAGTATATCAGATATTTCATGCCACTCCCTTCTGGCCTGTAAAGTTTCTGCTGAGAAGTCTTCTGATAGCCTGATGGAGTTTCCCTTATAAGTAATCTTTTCTCTCTCTCTAGCTGCTTTCAGTGCCCTCTCCTTATCCTTAATTTTTCTCATTTTAATTATTTTACATCTTGGGGTTGTCTTCCTGGGGTTCATTTTGTTAGGGGCCCTCTGTGCTTCCAGGATCTATTGTCTATTTCCTTCCCCAGTTTGGGGAAATTCTCAACAATTATTTCCTCAAAAAGACTTGCTATCCTTTTGTCTCTCCTCCTTCTGGTACCTCTATTATGCAAATATTGTTTTGTTTGGATTGGTTACACAGCTCTCTTATCATTCTTTCATTTGTAGATTTTCTTTTGTCTCTCTGTTCCTCAGCTTCATTGTTTCCCTCTTCTCTAATTTCCATCTCATTCATTGTCTCCGTACTTGCAGGAATCTATTCATTCTCTCCATTGTATATTTCATTCCAGTTACTGTATTATTCAGCTCTGAGTAGCTCTTTTTAGCTCTTCTATTTCTTCACTGAAGTCCTCCCTGAGATCTTCAATAGTTTTCTGCAGATCAGTGAGCATATTTATGACTGTTACTTTGAAGTCTTTATCAAAAAAATAAGTAATCTCCATTTTATTTAGTCCTCTTTCTGGTGTCTTATCCCATAGTTCTGTTTGAAACATATTCCTCTGCCTCCTCATTTTGTCAGGGTTTCTGTATTTCTTCATTTGTATTAGATGGATCTGCTATGCTTCCTGTTTTAGACAGTAATGGCTTTATGAAGATGGTGTCCTGTGATGCCCAGAAGCTCAAGACTCTTTACTCTCCAATACCTGGTTTTCCTTTGCAGTGGAGCCCTGGTTGCTGTTGGTGGGCTATGGACAGGCCATCTTTCTGTCTGCTGGTAGTGGTCTATGTCAGTCCTCCACAGATGGCAGTTTGCCTCGGCTTGCCCTTTGTGAGCAGAGCAGTGGCTTCTGCTGGGATTATTGAGGGTGGGACTACCTCTGCCTGCCCCTCAGTGATGGAAGTGCTGCTGGGCTAACAAGTGGGAGGCAGTTGTGTGGCAGGCACTCAGCAGCAAATTGCATGGTGGCAGGGTACACAGGTGTGGTTGCACAGTGGCAGAGGCTGGGCTGACTGCAAGAAGGAATGAATGCTTGGAGTTGGCTCTGACAGGGCCAAGAAAGCTGGAAAGCCTCCTTCTCCTTGCCAGACAGCAAAGTCTGATGCTGCTGGGCCTAGTGGGTGGGCAGGTGCCCATGGAAATGTTTTGGAGCTGTGCTGCCAGTGAGGGGGGTGGAGCATTTGGGGCTCTTGAGAGTATGCTACCTGTTGGGCTGAGGGAGGGCTGGGGAAGTGTCATCCACCTGCCCTTTCTCTTGCATAAAGAGCGCATCCAACCCTAGCCCCTCTGGTACCCCTCCTGCTGCTGGCAAATACTTCAACTTGCTGCCTCTGATTTGGGTCTCAGTGGCACCAGCAGAGCATGCCTGTCCTCCACAAGTAGCTGGAATCTCAGCCTTCCAGAGTGCTCCAAACTCTCCCTGGTGTCCAGACCTGATAATCACCAGAACCCCTTACAATGTGGACTTGTGCTCCCAGAACAGATCTCCAGGGCCACGTGTGCAGAGTTCCTGGATACCTATCCCCTTCCCCACTCCACTCCTCTTCCTCCTACCTGTGGGCTGGGATGGGGAAGGGATGGGCGTCTGCTTGATCATGGCTCTGCAGCCTTCCCTGTGTGGTCTTTAATTCTTCATCAGCTGTATGTGGTCTCTTCAGAGTCTTCAGTCATTTTCAGGGTTAGTTGTATGTGCTGTAGTTGCTTGCTTGGTGTGTGTGTGTGAGGAGGTGTCCTCTTTGCCTTCCTACTCTGCCATCTTTGTTCCCCATCACATGCAGCTTCCTTATTCCGCCCTGCTCTGCTTATGCCTGACCTGGGATGTGTCAACCTCCATCTTACAATAGATTTCTGCTGGGCCTGCTTGATCTTACAACCTATGGGTCTAACAGAACCTAACTAATGAAGGAAGCTCTGGCCACATGATGACTTGTTATTCCATTGCTAACAGGGCCCAGTAATATTGTAAAACCTGTTTTTTAAAAAAGTATGTAATTTTTTAACACTAATGGCATGGCCTTGCTCCTGGACTCTAAAGGTCTACATTATGATCTCCTATTAATGCTTGCCATAAGCACCACAGATACTTCTAATACCATAAGTTCTGCTGAGCCATACGGCCTAGAAGCAGGGCAACTTGAATTGCAGTGGGGCCTATTGTTGACATATTCATGCTTGGCTGACATCCATTCATTTACTCAATATATTGGTGAGGGTAGTATTCCCAGATATGGAATATTCTTCCTCCAGAAACCTCAGAAGCTCACTGGGCATTGTGCTTCCTTCTGTATGGTCAGAAGTATATGATATAGTAATTTATCCTTTACTTTGGAGGGGAAGTCCTAGCATGCCCCAGACCATTCAATCCCTAAACATTTCATTGGTAGGGTTGGCTCCTGAATCTTCATAGGTTTTGTCTTATCCTCTCTGGAGCACATGTGTCTTACTAAGGTCTTTAATATACTTGCCACTTGTTGCTCATGTTGTCAGATTAGCATGATGTCATCAACATAGTGAGCCAGGGTGAAAATTTAGGGGAATATTAGATTATATTATGACAAAGGACAGAAAAGTAAACCTAGTCCTGAGGCAAGACTATAAATATATATATAGTATATTGCAGTTTGTTCCAAGGAATGTAAACTGTTTCTGATCTTCCTTACTGATGGGAAAGAAAATAATTGACTAGATTTATGATTGTATTCCATGGGGCTAAAGACTTGCTAATCTGTTCTATCAGAGACACCACACTTGGCCCAATGTAAAATTAGTGTAGATATTTGGTTAAGCTTATAATAGGCTATTTTCAGAATCTGTCTTTTGTATAGGCAAGACTGGATAATTAAAAGCAGTTATGATGGGGACCATCATTCCTGCATCCTTTAGGTTTCTAAGAGTGGTACTAATCTTTGCCATTTCTCCATGATGTGATACTTTTTGATTTACTATATCGACTAATTGTAGGGGGTGACAGGGGTGTTTTCTCTTGATCTTTCATGCTAAGATAGCCCTTACCCTACAGGCCAAGGAACTAATGTGGGGCTTTTGCCAACTTCATTTCAGTCATACTTTGGTGATTGGGAAAGTAGCTACTGGGTAGGTCTGTGAACCCAGTGACCTCACTGTGAACTGGATCTGGACCATGATGTTTCACAAGTCTGGTATCAGTGCCAGCTCACTCCCTGTGTTTCAGAGTTCCCAAAATAAGTGGGTATTTTTCTTTCCCTAGGATACAGTTTCCTTAGTAAACGGCCACAGTTTTGTTTGTAGTAGTCTCAGGAGAATGATTTCCGTACGCACTCCTCTTGATGTTGCAGGGTCTTTTCTCCTGGAGAACTGGCTTTTTCAGCTAATGATTTATGGGGCCAAAAATGGGCCCAGGTCCAGAAACTGGGCAAGAGATCATAACTTTTTATTGTGGTGTTTGACCTTAGCCTTTTGTCTATCCATCTTCAATTTTGGGGGGCATATAGATTGGGCAATACCTTTGCTCATCTATCTTGTCTATATGGATGACATGTTCTGTTAACCATCCTCTTAGTTCCAGTAATTCAGCCCAATGAGTGCCATGCTGTCGCTGCTCATTATGTTAACTCTGCTCTCCTTGCTTCTAATGTTAAGTGCTGCCACCTCACTTTTATTATTTTTGGAAGCTATCGTCCCCATATCTTTTTATCAGGGAGCTCTTTTCTATAATGGCCTCTCCTACAAGTGCCCTGACTACAGAGGAGACCACTTAGGGATGCTACAGGCCTTCTCAGCAGCATCCCTTACTGTTTTGGTAAACTTACTAACCTCCAGCTCTCCCACCGAATGTAATAGAGTGATGTCATTTTCTGTACTATAGTATATCCATGGTAGCATGCCTACTTTTCTGAACCTTTTGAGCCCTTCCTTCACTGCCTGCCACAGCAATTTGGCAGCTCTTCATTTAGGAGCTTCAGAAAGTGAAGACCCAGACTAAGAACTATCCCAAGAGTGTGTCTGCCTTGGAGTCTTTGTCATGGTGTTAAATTCTTTTATCCCAAGAAAATGTGGTCATAGTGATAAAGTCTGCTTTATCCCACTTTATATCCTACCAGTCCCCTGATTTGGCACTCAGAATTTACTTTCACATGTACTCTCTCAGATCTTGCTGGCACATGCTAACTAGGTCCTGCAGGTCCTTTGGGGGTATAGTCCCTTTCCTAATTTAGCAGGCCTAGCATATGTGTTGTTAGCTCACTCTACTTACTGGTCTGGTGGCAGGAAAGGTGTTGAGGTAGAGATCAAAGGGGGCACATGTTATCTTGCAAGGCCAGGGGGAATGTGCTGCCTCCAACAGTGCTGTCCACTTCAGGTTCAGGCCCCAGGGAATTCTGAAGGTTTAATATTTTCAAGTGCATTAATCCCAAAGTCTGCATCTCAATTTTAAGGGTCCCATTACTGCAGATCTGGCTATGTGTTCAGTTCAACATTCTTTGGATCAGCTATTGTTATGATTATGTCCTGGGTGGAGTCCTCAGATTTCCCTGCTCTTTGTCAGCAGGAGAGAATCTCTTAATGTGCTCCAAAGAGGCTTCTGGCTTTCATATCTAGTCTTTAATTGCTGATTAACTTTTGTGCCTTCTATTATCTTTTCCCAAATCATCTAATGCCTCCAGCAGTAACCATCCAATTCCATTTTTCTTAAAATGACTAATTCCCATATATTTCTTAAATGCCTAGTACATTGCCTCTCCTCGTGCATTTCCTTTAACCAGCTTGCCATCTATCTCAGTTCATGACAGAAAAAGGTATTCACAACTGGTGCCTTGTGCAGGGACTGTCAGGCACCCTGTTTGGCCAGTAACATGGTCCTCACCGCCAGCTGCATGCATGTGATTCAGCTCCAGAATCCCTTTTTAACCTCTGCTTTCTTGAACAACTTCTAGATGCTCTGCAGGTCAGGCTTCCTGGTAAGTAAACTGATAGGAAGATTAGAAGGCAGAACACTACTTGGGAATGTTATCAGGATTAACATTTACAGAGGAAGAGAAGCAAGCTGGATGAGCACAGGGACAAGTTAAACATGAGACAGTTCCAGCAAAGGCATCTGTGACCCCCAGGAAGTTCTGAAGCTGGGCAGACCATTCAGATTTAATGGCAGAGAGGTGGAATAAGACATGTACACCCTTGCATCAATCAGTCCTTGAATAGAGGCTGTTCGTGGGAAGGGAACATGACCTTGGGTGAAAGCAACTCCCAGAGACTGTCCAGCTGCTGTAAGTCCCCTGCGCAGCAGCTGGGGGGATAAATGTTTCAGTCCTGAAGGTGGATTGGTGGCCCAGCACAGCCTCCACACTGTATCATTTCCCCAGTCCTAACTGCACTGTCTGGATCATCTCTACAATAAAGTACTTTCACCCAAATCCTTGGATCAAGGTCAGCTTCTGGTGAACCCCTGAATTAAAATGGCCTCCCATGAGGCAAAGCAATTTTAAGACAGATATTGTAATAGTAAATATAATATTTACTAATTATTGCAGTAATTACTAACATTTGACATATTTCACAAGTAACGATTCACAACCTCACTTTCTTAATCTCTAAAGTGAAGGTGTTTGGCTAGATGATTACTAAGATACCTTCTAACTCAAATGTACTATCATCTCCTTTTCTGCTCAAGCTTATATCACAACATAAGCTCCTGCCTCTCATTGCTCCTGTGTGCTGTGTCTAATGGAAAAAGGATGGGGAAGGAAATGTCTGCAAATATTAGCTTTCCTGTTTCATTTGTTTACAAGGCCATTCATTCTGTTCAAGCAGAGACATGGCAAAGGGCTGGACTACTCTACAGAGTTCAAGAAGTTGAAAACAGTGGTATAAAGTCTTCTCTGTTATAGAACAAGAACAGTGGTTCCTGGGGAAAGGGGAGAGTTGCCCTTATAGATGGGATGTTGGTAACAAATATGTTCCCACAAATTTCCTGTGCTTAATGGTATTTAGTGACTAGGAGATAGAGATAAAAAGCATCTCCCAATGTGCAGGGGTCTTACCCCAGGAATAAAAATGCCAACAGTGCTTCTGTTGAGAAACCACAGGAGAATAATCCTGGAGTATTTTCACTTTCTACCTCCTATAAAGAAAAGCTTTGTAAGTACATGTAGTCATATGTTGGTGAGGTAGTATGAGGGGGGAAGAAATGAGAGATGATCCACAATATATGTAGATGGACTTCTATATGTGTAGAATCATACTTGTTCACAATTAGTTCAATACATAGTTAGAGGACACTGTGTAGACATGGCTTTGGAATTCTCCCTCAAAATTTTCCCCACTGCATAAAGTTGTGTACAGCTATGAATCAGCGCAAGCTGGCTTCTTCCAAAATTGCTTAAAGCGAAGGAAGAGATTATCTGTAAAATAGAAGATCCCTTCACTCACTTCTTACTGCTTCTTTATTTTTGAAGTATAGTTGACATACAAAATTATATTAGTTTTAGGTGGGCAGCACAGTGATTTGACGTTTGTATACATTATGAAATGCTCACCATAATAAGTTTAGTTACCAACTGTCACCATACAAAGTTATTACATTATGGACTATATTCTGCATGCTGTACTTTACATCCCTATGATTTATTTATTTACTTTTACTGGAAGTTTGTTTTCTGTATTTATGAGTCTGTTTCTGTTTTACTTGTTTTGTTTTTTAGTTTCCACTTACAGTATAATCATATAGTATTTGTCCTTCTCTATTTGACTTACTTCACTTAGCATTATACCATCTAGGTACATTCATACTGTTGTAAAAGGCTAGATTTCATTCTTTTTTATGGCTGAGTAATATGCCATTGCATATGTGTATCACATCTTCTTTTATTCATCTGTCAGTGGACACTTGGGTTGCTTCCATATCTTGGCTATTGTAAATACTGCAGTGAACATAATGGTGCATATACCTTTTTAAGTTAGTGTTTTTATTTTCTTCAGATAATACCTGGAGTTGATTTTCTACATCATATGATAGTTCTGTTTTTATTTTTTTGAGGATGCTCCATAGTGGCTGCATTGATTTACATTCCCACATGAGGGTTGCCTTTTCTCCACATCCTCACCAATACTTGCTATCTCAAGATTGTATATCAATGATACTTCAATAAAAAATAAATTTGAAAAATACTTGCTTTCTCTTGTCTTTTTGATACTAGCTATTCTGACAGGTGTGATTTGATATCCCATTGAGGTTTTGAGTTGCATTTCCCTGGTGATTAGGAATGTTGAGTATCTTTTCCTGTGCCTGCTGACCATCTGTGTGTCTTCTTTGGAAAAATATCTCTTCAGGTCTTCTGCCCATTTTTTAGTTGGATTATTTGGGGGTTTTTTTGTGTTGAGTTACATGAGTTCTTTACATAGTTTGGATATTATTCCCTTAGTGGATATATCCTTTGCAAATATCTTCTCCCATTCACTAGGCTATCTTTTCATTGTATTGGTGGTTTCCTTCATTATATAAATGCTTTTTAATTTGATATAGTCCCAATTGTTTATTTTTGCTGCTTTTGCCCTTGACTGAGGAGACAGATCAAAAAAAATATTGCCAAGACTAATGTCTAAGAGTTTGTTGCCTATGTTTTCTTTTAGGAGCTTTATGGTTTCAGGTCTTATATTTAGGTTTTAAATCCATTTTGAGTTTGTTTTTATATATGGTGTAAGAGAATTTCATTCTTTTGCATGTAGTTCTCCAGAGTTCCCAGCACCATTTGCTGAAAATACTGTCTTTACCTCATTGTATATTTGTGCCTCCTTTATTATAGATTAATTGACCATATATGTGTGGATTTGTTTCTGGGCCCTTATTTGTTCCATTGATCTATGTGTGTATTTTTGTGCCAGCACCATACTGTTTTGATTATTATACTTTATAGTAGAGTTTAAAATCAGGGAGCATGGCACCTCCAGCTTTGTTCTTTCTCTAAATAGCTTTGGTTGTTTGGGGTCTTTTATGACTCCCTACAAATATTAAGATTCTTTGTTCTAATTCTGTGAAAAATTCTATTGATATTTTGATTTGGTAATACATTGACTCTGTAGATTGCTTTGGGTAGAATGGACATTTTAGCAATATTAATTCTTCCCATCCATGAGCATGGTATATCTTTTCATTTATTTGTGTCATCTTCAGTTTATTTCATCAATGTCTTATAATTTTCAGAGTACAGGTCTTTCATCCCTTTGGTTAAATTTATTCCTAGGTATTTTGTTCTTTTTGGTGCAGTTGTAAATGGGGTTTTTTTTAAGTTCTCTTTCTGCTAGTTGTTACTAGTGTATAGAAATGCAACAGATTTCTTTGTATTAATTTTGTGTCCTGCAATTTTACTAAATTCATTTGTTAGTTCTAATAGTCTTTAATGTTTTCTCTGTATAGTATTATGTCATATGTAAATAGTGACAGTTTTTTGTTTTCCTTACTGACTTGGATGTGTCTAATTTCTTTTTCTTATTTGGTTACTGTGGCTAGGACTTCCGGTATAACACTGTTAAAATAGTAAGACTGGGCTTCCTGGTCTTATTCCCTATCTTGGAGGAAATGCTTTCAGCTTTTTACCATTGACTATCATGTTAGCTGTGGATTTGTCATATATGGCCTTTATTTTGTTGAGGAATGTTCCCCCATGTCTACTTTGTTGAGAGTTTTTATCATAATTAGTTGCTGAATTTTGTCATATGATTTTTATATATCCATTGAGATGATCACATGATTTTCATTCATTTTGTTAATGTAGTGTGTCATGTTGATTGATTTGAAGATGTTGAACTATCCTTGCATCCCTGGAATAAATTCCACCAGATTGTGATGTATGATCCTTTTAATGTATTTTTCACATTGGTTTCTAATACTTTGTTGAGGATTTTTGCATCTATGTTCATCAGGGATATTGACCTGTAATTTTCTTTTTTTGTAGTGCCTTTATCTGGTTTTGGTATCAGGGTGATACTAGCCATGTAGAATGATGCTTCTCTTCAGTTTTTTTGAGTAGTTTGAGAAGGATAAGTATTAATTCTTTAAATGTTTGGTAGACTTCACCTGTGAAACTACCTGGTATTGGACTTTTGTATCTTAGGAGTTTTTTGGTTACTGATTCAATTTGTTACTAGTAATCAGTCTCTTCAGATTGTCTGATTCAGTCTGTGAAGACTGTATGTTTCTAGAAATTCAGCCATTTCTTCTAGGTTCTCCAATTCGTTGGCATATAATTTTTCATAGTAGCTTCTTAAAGTCCTTTGTACTTCTGTAGTGTTGGTTATAACTTCTCTTTCATGTCTGATTTTATTTATTTTAATTCTCTTTTTTTCTTTGTGAGTCTAGCTAAAGATTAGTCAAATTTGTTTATATTTTCAAAGAACCAGCTCTAAAAGAATTGGATCTCTTCTATTTTTTTTATGTCTCAATTTCATTTATTTCCACTTTGATCTTTATTATCTCCTTCCTTCTTCTACTAACTGTGGGCTTTATTTTTCTTTTTTATAGTTCCTTCAGGTATAAAGTTAATTGTTTATTTGAGATTTTTTTCTGATTTCTTGAAGTAAGCCTGTATCAGTATAAATTTGCCTCTTAGAACTGCTTTTGCTACATTCCATAGATTTTGGCACATTGTGCTTCCATTTCCATTTGTCTCAAGGTATTTTTAAATTTCCTCTTTGATTTATTCCTTGATCCATTAGCTGTTTAATAGCATGTTGTTTAGCCTCCGCATGTTTGTGGGGGTTTTCTTTCAGTTTTTTTTCTTATAATTGAATTCTAGTTTCCTACTACTGTGGTACAGAAAGATACTTTATATGATTTCAATCTTCTTAAACTTATTGAGACTGTTTTGTGGCCTAACATATGATCTATCCTGGGAAATATTCTATATGCATTTGAAAAGAATGTGTATTCTTGTTCTTGGATTGAATGTTCTGTGTGTATCTGTTACATCCATCTAGTCTTATATACCATTTATGGCCACTGTTTATGACATTCCGTCTGGATAATCTATCCATTGACGTAGTGAGGTGTTAAAGTTCCCTAAAATTATTGCATTGTTATCAATTTCTCCCTTTATGTCTGTTAGTATTTGCTTTATAATTAAGTGTTCTTATATTAGGTACATAGACATTTACAATTGTTATATCCTCTTGCTGGATTGATCCCTTTATTATGTAATGCCCTCCTTTGTCTCTTTGTTTTAAAATATATTTGAAATAATTATTGCTGCTCCATCTTTATTTTTATTTCTATTTGCATAGAGTATCTTTTTCCATCCCTTTACTTTCAGTCTGTATGTGCCTTTAGGTGTTAAGCAGTGGCCTACAAGAAACTTGCTTATTTATTTTGAGTTCAGAATAATAAAGCACATTAATTGGAAGGATGCAAGGGAGGAGATGTTAGCTAAACCAGTACAGTGAAGGGTCTTCATACTGCCCAAGGACCTGATGAACATCATTCTTATACGTTAATTTAGTTTATATTTACAGATTTTTATCAATCTATATCAGCTATGATTTAGGGAATATCACCCAAGAAATAACAATTCCCAGCCAGATAAAGTTAGGTGCTGAGATAGTATTCTAGTTATGTAGAATAAGTGACAAATTTGTAGTAAAATATCTGTAGAAAAGACATTTTCTCTGTTTTTGAAATGTTTTGGAGTGTAGCATTTCAGTAGGACCCTAAGAGATACCATATGGCTTTTCTCTTCATTAATCACAAAATGTTATACTAGAATCAAATTATTTAAATTGGTGTCTTCTCTAAAACTCAATTTGACTTTGCATTCATGCATTAATTAAGAGACAAAAGAGACATCTTAAGGTTTTCCAGAATAAATCCTTGTATTACATTAGCAGTTCAACAATAAAAAGGAATCCTTTTTACTATTATCAGTGATATTAACATCTGAAAGGGAATTTTGAGTATAGAAAAACTATTAATAGTTGCTTAGGTTTTAAATTAATGTTCAGTTTTAAAGCTTATCTTTTCAGATTTACCTACTGATCGAGGTTAGCCTATAAATCTTATTCTGGTATTTATAAATATTAACAATCCCTTTTACTTGATGTTTAATTAATTTTTAGCTCCAGTCCAACAGATAAAACCCCCCTTAAACAATCAGGCTTATTTACAAACTTGATTGAATTAATTTCTTCAAAATTTTAGAATAAATATCTTAATACATTTTCCATTTTTTTCTTGGTATTTCAAATGCTGGTGAGACAAAAATCACAACCTTAACAAGTATTCCTTACTACTTAATAAAATCTTGTTAATCAAATACACAAAATTATAAATTTCTGCATATCAAGTTTTAAGTACTCTAATGTGCTTAAAATTGATATTAAATACATTTTTCAGCTTATAATTACAGACTTAGTTATACATTTCAAATTGAGATCATGTTTCCCTGAGAAGCCAGATTCTTTAATACTTTATAAAAAAATGAATTTGATTTATTCCATCATCTTTAACTGTAATTCTAAACATTCCTGGCTTGTAAAGTTACTTCCCCAAATAAGGAAAGCTCATTCACATGACCAAATGCTGTGGTGGAAATAAAGTGGATGGATCCCAGAGATGTTAAGAGGTGGGGACAATTGCTCTTGGTGAATGATTTAAAGGGGAAAGTTAGGGAGAGAGAGAGAGGTCAAAGATGACACTTGAGTTTAATTTTAATGGATGTAGTGCCAAAATTTACTGGGATAGGAAGTATCAGAGGAGGAAAGGATGTGGGAAGAATAGTGGTATGAATTTTAGGACTGATAGATGCTTTAGCAGTTGTTTAACTCACTCATCTCATTTACAGGTTAGGAAACAGTCAGAAATCAAGTGATTTTTTTTTTTTTCAATAAGAAACCATTTCCAAAAAAAACACCACCACAAAATTTTTCAATGGACACAGCTGGAAGTGATGCACATGTTTTTCCTAGATTAACTTCCTTTTAATATTTCTTTTCTCAAAAATGAACAGTATGAAGTGGGATACTGGAGAAATTCTTCTACTTGTCTTGCTAGTACTGGAACATTGGCAAAACAGATAGTAGAAAAATTGCTTCCAAGATTTTGCTCACAACCTGAGATGATACAAAATAAGGACTTTTAAAAGAAACTGTAAGTCAGCAGGTACAGAGTGTGCAAAACAAACAAGTTGTCATTTTGCCTCTGGTAAAATGCCACACTGCACCACCAATTTCACAGGTAAGGTATGAGGATGAATGCTAGATGTCAGAATGTTATGGCTTGTTTCAAGATTATAGGACACCAAGCAGCATTTTTGGTGTTAATATATGTTGACTTTAGCATTGCCAAAACCAAAAGCATGGCCAAGGTTTTTGGCAAAGTTACACAAACTTTTCACTTTAAATTGGCTTATTATTTATTGGGTGATCTTATTAGTATTCATAGGCTAAAAGCAAGGTTCCAGTTCTGTTCTTAGGAACTCAAGAGTGCAGACTGAGAATATGGACAATTGAGGGGGCCAAAGAAGAATAGGCAACTTCCTCAATTTTAATCTTCCTTGGAATTTTAGCTTTTGATGGGGAAAAAAACAACCTTCCTAGTTCTTCTCATTGTGACAGAAGAGACTTAGAGAGCCCTTCCTTCCAGTCAGGATTTGGAACTGACCGGAGTTTTCAGGAACCACAGGCATTTGCGGAAAGTAGAGCCGCCCTCGCTGCCTTTCACACAGCAGCATAACAACTGGGTGGGACGTGACTACTTGTCTCCGCCAGCCGTCACCAGGTGGGCTCCTTCAAGGGATCAGTAGCTCACACGGTCGAGTCTCTTTAAGAAATGCTTGGAAAAAAATCTCTTCTACTAATGCTATAAGGGTAATTGGGTAATAAAAAGGGGACCTGAATAAGAAACGTTTTACATTTTTTACTTTTAACAAGTAGGAAAAAATGAAATAACTCTGATGACTTGAATCTAGGTTAGAATAATTGTGGCACAGTTAATCCTGTTAGCCACAGTTTATACCCTCATTGCAATTGAGATTTTCAGATTCTCTTGACTATAGTGAAATTCTCATTAACTTTAGTATCTGAGTATGCAGTTTCTTAGGTGGAAGAATATGGGGAGGTGCTGAACAAAAAATATGTGCTGGACATTTCCAAATGGAATTCTTTGAAGTTGCTTCTAGGCAGAGAGTCTAAAAATTGCAATTAATGAAAAACATACTATAGTTTCTAAAACCAAATGTCAGGCAAAAGTTTAAAATGTCCACTGTCTTTGTGGACACTGTGATTGTCTATCAGGGACATTGGCCATGATAGAAATGAAGTATCTATGGAACTTCATCCATAGATGGTGGATACCTAACAAATGGAATATCTCCTGTTTTGAAAGTGAGAACCAGTGTGCCTTTCTTTGCTTATCTTCATTTTTTTTTACTTTCAGGAGGTGGAAGCCAGAAAGGGCAGAATGTGCAAATAGAGGAAATGGAAAGCACAAAGTGAGGGGTCCATGATTCAGGTAAGGAAGCTGAGGAAACCAACCTGCCATTTGTTATAAAGTACTTTAGAAATGTTGATTTTGTTACTGAATAATGGGTCTCAAGCTAGACTGAACTCTCCTGATTATTTCACATTTAATTTGAGATAATGTATAAAAAAATCAAGCTCACATTTCTTCAACTTGTCACCTGGCTGCTGATAATGAACTGGTATATATTTTTTGTCCGGTTCAGTTATGTCCAAATCTGCTGCAGGTTTCTGCTGACACTGGGCTTGTAGTCATGTTTCTTCCCCTTCTCTCTCTGAACTGTCTCCTTCGGAGGCCATATGATGAATTCCAAGCTGATCTTAGGCTCTGTCATCCTGGGTCAGTTTTATGGTTTACTCATCTGCCATGTTCAGTGAATCTGATGTTGCTATATTGCACCATTCACCATTGGGTGCCCACAGAGGACTGTGGCTCGAACTCAAAGGGTTGAATATGACCATTTCTACAAGGTCAGAGAAATAACATTAGAAATGGAAGAATAATCCCAACTTCCTGGAACTTATAAATTCCAGAAATGACCCCAAGTTACATGTGGCTGATCTGAAAATGTTTTCAATTTTAGTTCCCTAAGGGGTAGATATTATTTTTATCTGAACATTTAGAATAATGAGACTCAGAGAACTTAATTATATTTCAATTCATCAATAGCAGGACTGCATTTTGATCCAAGATCTTCTGATCCCCACGTTTCCTACTTCTTAGCCTGGTTGCATATTTAGTTTGGGGGAATTATGGTTTATCCTTCGGAATTGATAACATATTATCTTTTTTTCAGTGAGGAGGTAGGGAGAATAAGGGAAAGAGCTTCTCACTATTAGTAGCATAAACATCAACTGGAAATCTTGTCAAAATGCATATTCTGTTTCAGATTCTGCATTTCTAACATGCTCTCAAATGATGCTGATGTTGCTGGTGGTGGGACTATACTTAGGGAGGCAAGACCCTAAAGTCCTGAGTTTGGGCACTGACAGAAGAGAGCCGCGGGATCTGCCTGTGCTCTCCCTGGGACACACTCTGAGGAGTCTCATTTAGAATGGGGCAGGAAGCACGGAATTTGTGCCCAGCATTAACGTCACCTCCCTCACTGCCGCAGTCTTCAATTTGATCATGGTATTTCTTGGACCAGACACCAGTGGGTGCTGAAGAACCTCCATGGAAGAGCTGCACAGTTCTGTGCGGTTGGTTGGTTACCAGTGTTCCCAGAGGGTGCCAGGCTGGCCACTGGATTGGTGGGGAGGGCAGTTGTTCAGGAGTGCATGAGAAACAGAAGGGTCTCCAGACCAGAGGATGCGTCAGAGACAGAGCAGGAGCCCCTGCTGGGATCCCCATCCAGAGACCAGCATAAAGATTAAGGCCAAGGATACATTCATGGAGAGATGAGCGTCTTCATCACTCACCTTTGAGGGGAAAGATGTTAGTCCTATTGTCTACCTAATAGGGAAGAGGGCTAGATCAGGCATTTTTCCTGGGGTATCTAGTCCTGCTACATTGAGGAACAGAATAAAACATTTATTTCTTTGATCTTCAGATTTCAAATGGAGAGGCTCTCATTCAAAAGAAAAAAATGCTTGCAAATAAAATTGTCTCCCATGGGAGTGAGCAATTTTTTTCAATAGTAGAACATATAAAAATACATGTGTATAGGCTTTGTTAACTTTTATGAGTTGTAATTGGGACAGTCCTCCATTAGACATGTAAAATAATGAATGAGATTATGGTATGTGGAGTCTGGCTACTGGGATTCAGAAACCAGAACTAACATTCATTAGTTGTGTGATTCTGGACAAATTCCTTAACCTCTCAGAACCTTAGTGTCCTTATCTGACCCCTCTGGATAGGTCCAGTGAATGAAGGGATAGGCATTGCGGAGACGAGATTGGAGGGTAGGAGGAAATAGAGGAAGGAGAATTTATTTCCTCTATTCCTCGTTTATACTCAGTTCTGGCTGTGGCTTGATGGCTATGTTTTTTAATCAGGCAATCTGACCTCCAAGCTGCATCTCTCCGAACAACCTTCCATAACACCACTTCCTTCCCTTGCTCCTTCAGGTGTAGGAGTGGCTACTAGCCCTTGGGTGCTTGGGTGCCTCAACATTCCTTGTTGGCTCTCTTAATGTTCTCCACACTTCTGAAATAATTCCTCATTACATTCTCTTCAAAGTTCCAGATGAGCATGCTGTTTCCTAAAGGGACCCCAAATGACACAGCATGTAAGAATTTAATAAATATTAGTCATCTTAAATTTATGGTAAGAATGGATTCATTGTTGATTTTGCTTTTTCCATTAATATATATTAGTGTCCTAATATGACATAGTTTTAGTGGAATTTAACTTGAAGATCTTAATATTATACAAGTATATTACATTTCAGTGACAATCAGTTTGTTCATATCTGCCAGCATGTTCAGGTACACAATGGTAGTTAAAAATAGGTGGTTAGGTCCTACTTTCTCCTAATCATATGTTCTAAGTAATATGGTAAAAATCGTTTTCTAAAAATTCCAAATAAATGCTGTACAAGATGGTCCTCATTTTGCACAAGAGTTGCTTGCTGAATATCTAGGGTGCTGTATGGGAGACAAAGAAATAAAAATCTGACTCAATGTCTCCAAAAAGTTTGCAACCCAATTAGAGAAATAGGTAACGGAAAAGTTCCTTCTTGTAGTATCATAAATGGTAATAAATGAAACAGTCACAAGGCATTCATTCATTCATTCATACATTTATCCAACAAATATTTTTCCTACTATATGCCAGGTCATAATTGATGCTAAGGATACAAGGACGAGCAAAACCAAAATAGTTCTTGACCTCATGGAGCTTACAGCCTAATGGGGGGACAGATCTTTATTACATGATCTCACTAACAAGTGTGTTATTAGTCACTGAGGTAAGTGCTCTCAAGGAAAAGAGACAGTTGCATGAGAGCATATCACAAAGAGATCTGACCTAAGCGGGAAGAACATGGAAGGCTTTCCTGAGGAAGTGATCCTTGAGCTTAGAAATGAAGCAGGAGTGATATCAACTGATGTGCATGTCGTAAAGATCACCTCAGTTGCATTATGGATGAATATCAGAGGGAGACACACAGCTTTAAGCTATTTAATTGGGCCAGATGAGAATTGGTGGCATCTTGGCATAGGGTGGCAATAAAGATGGAGAGTATGGACAGATAAGGAAGATATTCAGTGAAAGGTGATAGTTTGAAGATATTCAAAAACTTTTGTTATGGAATGGGTATGGAGCTGGTAGTGAGAGAAAGGAATCTTGAAATGGGGCCTAGTTTTTTATCTTGCACAATTGGACAAGTTATAGAGCTTTCACTTGGTTAGCTACTGCTGGAATTGAACCATGAAATTAGATCATTAATTTTTGTTCTTGATATTGAGTTTGAGGTACTTTGCAAAATCCAAAGCGGAGATATAGCAGAGTCATATGAGTGGAATGGATCGGAGTTCAGTGGAGAACTGGGCGGAAAAGTCAACAGTGTTTATGTGGTAATGAAAGCTGTGGTCTTAAATGATATTTTTTGGGGAGATACATAGTGATAAAAGAGAAGCCAAGTCACCTTAACAATTATTGGTGGCCAGAGAGTGAAGGGTGAGCCTGAAAGTAAGGCTAAGAAGGAGTGGGCAGAGAAAAGTGCCCCCTTCTGGGTGCCAAGGGGAGAGACTGTAGCTGTGCTGTAGTCCCCTTTTCCTGAAAATACTATTGAGTTCCATCAGATGAGCATCAAAGGTGGATCACTGTGCTGGCAGCTTATCACTGTCCCCTGTTGTTTACCTCTCTCTGTACCCAGGTCCTTTGCCTTGTGGGTTTACAGTTCCACTAGAGGTTAAATAAACTTCCTGCTCCACTGACATTGGCATGGCCAAATGACTTGCTTTGGCCAATAAAATATAAGAGGAAGAAGGAGGTAGGTAATTCTGAACCATGACTCTAAGAGGCATAGCACATTTCTGCCCACCTCCTTTCTGCATCTTCCATCACCGTGACAGGAATATACCCTTAACGCCATCTGGTCCCCCCAAAATGAGAGGTGCATGGACTAGACCTAAACCAAACAGATGGCCTGAATTCCAAACTTACTCTTGTCAAACTCACCGTCCCTGAAGGTCCAGAGATGGGACTGAAAGTTCCAACCCTCTAGTCTCTTGGTGGGTTCCTCTGGCAATCAGCCAGCCCCCTTCCTGAAACTCTTAGGAGTCACCACACTAGCATAGACTCAGGTGTGGTTGAAAGGGCTCATTGTGAATAACAAAAGGCATTCCTATCACACAGGAAATTGCAAGGGTTTTTGGACCTCTATGCCAGGAACAAGGGGCCAAGACCAGATATAATTTTTACTATACCACAGTTTATCAGGCACAGATTGGTAGGCCCAACCCCTGAGTTTCTGATTCAGTACATCTGTGGAGGGACTTGAAAATATGGATTTTAATAAGTGTCTTCAGGCTGCTGTTGGCTTTCTTCAGAGGGACTGAACTTGGAGAAGCTCTGTCCTTGAGGGTCACAGCATGGTGCGATCTCTCTCTCACATACTATCCTTCCGACTCATGGGCTTCCTCTCTTAGTTCCACCAAGTTTTCTGTAGGTCAGCATATTCATTCTGTTTGAAAGTACCACTAAACTTTAACTCAGAGCAAGGAAACCCTGGAGGTGCACCAATCCTTACAAAGAGCTGAGAACATAAGATGGCACATCTCAGCATGAAGGAAGAAGTGTGGAAAGGGAGGCCATAGAAAATGGAAACCACTATGACAGAACTTACACAGCTGGGCGAGCCAAGTCCTGGCGAGGCAGGGGAGCCCCTGCAGAGGGGAGAAGGGAGAATCCTGCTTCTCTTGGAAAAGCAGAATCTTTTCCTCCATGGGACTTTAATGGTCAGATGGGTAGGAGCGGAGCAGTAGAGGCTCAACTCACTTTGTCGGAAGTTCCCTGCATTCTGCTGCTAAGAGATCCCTGTGTAGCTTGGCTTTCTAACACCTTCATTTTGTTCCCCAGAGTTGAACATCCTGTTTTGGTCACCATTACCTTGTATATTTTCTCTTTGGACTTTAATTAATGTGTATATGTATGCATATATTGCCTAATTATTGATATATATACAGTGCTAATAATACTTAGTATGTACATATAAATTACCTAACTTCTGCCTTATTATTCACCATTCTCCCTGCCTAGACCCAAATCCACTCAGATCAGATCAGATCACTTTTCCTCAGACACTCCACTAACTGCCTCAGCAAGTTACCCTGCATCTAACTATGAGTTAAGACCCCTCTTCCAAATCAGGCTAAATTGAGACAGTGAGAATGGGTTTTGGTAAGAGTTTGGCAATTTCTGGAGGATAACATGGTAAGGATATAAAGGAAAGGAGACTCTAAGGGTCAACCATTTTCCCACTGAGTTAATATCAGGAATAACTTCACTCATCCATTGCCTTATAATTTAGATCATCTGTAAAAGGCAAGGGGCATGCAAAGAAAAATTAACATGATGAAATCCTAGGTTTCATTATGATAAGTCAGAGAATATCTCAATTTGAGTAAATGCTCTATTAAGAATGATTGGCTTATAATTCAGTAAAACGTTTATTCAAGTTTATTGAATAGCATTAGATTAATGGAAAGCATTAAAGAATTTGATAACAGAGACCAAATTTTAAAAAGCCCATGTAAAAGATATGAGTAAAAAACGTTTGTCAAAGCAAATGTCTAAAAGAATACATCTGAACATCACCCTTTAAATGCTTTTCCTGAAAATAGTATGAATTTAAGTCTGGGGATCTTTGAATGTTATTAGTTTTTATTTGTAACAACAAATCTCATAAAGGAACTCTTTAAAAGTAGAAGGACCCCATTCCTCTGAATAGTGAGCCTTTAAATGGAAGGACATCTACTATGCAGAGCCCTCTAACCCTCTTGTCAGGCTGAGGTTCCATGGATTTCCCAGGCAGCTTTTTGAGTCTCTTATGGAAGCCTGCTTTTCCTAGGCAGCAAAATGACTGAAATGCATTCCATCATTTCCTTCTTAATTCAAACCACATGTTCAGGAGTGAGGTTTAAATTTTCATTCTCTTATTTTCTTGGAAAATTTAGCATTAATAATAGGTATATTATCAAAAGAAGTCTATATGATTTAAAACTAAGTATCTATCCTCAAAGAAACTTTCCTTCCTGATGAGTAAGAATGCAAAGTCCAAATATGTGGGTACTGTTTTAGAAAAAAGTTTAACTTTGCCCCATCAGCTTCTGCAGGGTTATTTTTAGTATGTTCTCCTGCTTGTATGAAGAAGTTCTTTTTCTTGGCAAAGATTCAACCAAGCACAAAACTATAACACGGAGCAGGAATGATGGGGGAAGGCAGGTGCCCTTAGCAGGGATGTTGGCATCAGGCAATCTTTTCCTTAAACACCGTTGCTGGTGGAGTTGGTAGTTTTCTTCTGTGAAATAAAAACAAACACAAGAGAGTCACATTTAGAGAAAGACTTACCAGACACTGTGGCTTTCCCCTGGAGATATCAAATAAGGAATATTGTGCATACTGGCTTCCAGTCTAGTGTATTGGGCTGCTGGAATGAGTCACCCCTGCTCTATCTGCTAAGTAATAATAGTGAAGAATAAGCATTTGTCTTAGGAATCTCTTATAAATTGAAAATAGCCCATTTTGACTGCCCAGGAAAGGGAAACCCTTTAGTGCAAATTGGAATCTGAAAATCTGTACTATGCTTGACTTACTTCTGTAATGCTTTCATGAATCTTTGTGTCCATGTACTTTGAGGATTCAAGCATATGATTGACTTATTCTTTGTCCAGATTCTGGGGGAAAAGAAAGCAGTTACATTTTAGTCAATCCTTCACTTAAGAAAGAAATTAAGTATAAATATAATTATTCCCAAATGAAGTGAAAATTCATTAGATCTGCAGTAGGAGATTGGTAGCCTGAGGTCCGAGGGAAAAGGAGAACACCACTTGTGGAGCAGTGTGTATGAGCTGGTGGAGATGATCTTATAAAGTTTACAGAATCTTATATGTCAGGGTTAGTGTTTTGTTGACAACCTCTGCATGCACAGGAGACAGACCAGATAGCTAACGCCAAGGCTGGCTCACTTCTAAAGCTGTATCACAATATCCTTAAAACATGTTTGTTCATTGAGCTTTGGAGAACAAAATCAACTATAGAAAATGCCCTCCTGAGGACTTTTTATTTGAAAAAAACTTAATGTGGGAGAGGTTCCAGGCCTGATTGTTCCAAGTGACATCTGCATTCTATCGAACCACGAGTTAGCGAGGCTTTGCTGCTCTAAGAAACTGAGCAATAACAAAAGTAGCAACAATGATTAATAGCTTATATGGATGAAGCACTTAAAACATGCCAGTCAGCATACTCACAGGTAGCATGCATTGTCTCAATTAATGTCCCCAAGTCCTGTGCAAGAACTATTATTTCCTCACCTTCAGATGAGGAACTTGAGGCTTAGAGTTTAAATAACTTGTCCAAGATTGCACAACAAATGAGTGATAGGGCAGGATTCAAAGGAAGGCTGTCTGACTCTGGCACCAGATTTTCAGTCACTGCTCTAATGGGTAGGCTCTGAATGGCTACCAAGTGCCAGTGTGGGAGACTCTACTCTCCTTTGGGATGACTTAAAACAAAACACAACTTCTGAAAGTGTCATTTATCTTAGCTATAAAATGGCAACCAGCAAAGATCCATCCATCTAGATTTGAAACTCTACCCCTGTAAGTGAATCTTAGAGAGGTCAGAGAACTGTTAAGTTCTTGGGCAGAGCCTTACAATTTTGGATTCTAAGTTCATTATGGGAAACAGAGTTCATGGAATTTTCACCCCGACTGCTATGGGTTTCTTATAATAATTTGCAGCTTTTGTTTCTATATATGGTTAAAATTCAGAAATGCAGAATTTTGGGAGAAGATACGAAGTCAACTTTCTCTCACTTCAAAATGACTGAACTTCAAGTAGAGCAAATTAGAGTGCATTACTTCCCTTGATCGAGAGGTGAGAGACTTGAATGTGGACAGAGGAAATGTAATGAAAAGAAAGGAGTCCGTTTTCTATGTAGCCAGAGGAACTGCTCCCAGGTACATGAGGGCTAGACATCACATCTCTGAGCAATCATTGTGGTTTAGTTAGATCTCTCATTGGCAAAGACATCAGCACAAGTGTAAGGCTTTTTTAATGAAAAATTTCCATACATATTTTTGATGTTCCATATTTCTTTTTTTGTAAGTTGAGTACAAGTAGGGCAAGACCCAAAGCCCTGATATCAAAATGAGACAAACAAGAAGTGGCTGCTTACAAACACATCAAAGGTCTAAAGACATCCAAGGGACGTGCTGCTAACGAAAGCAAGGTCAGGGGCGCCCTGAGAAAGGCGTCCTGGGTGCTTGCCTCATTAAAAATAGATCTAGGAAGGAGAAGTCAAAGTTCTAAGTAGTGAACACAAAAGATCTACAGGCTACACCTAAAATAATCAATGCAACAATCCAACATTTGTTGAGCTTCTACTTTTATGGCAGGTAAGGAATAAAGCATTGCAAATAGGAAAATGAATACTATCTGATCTCCATCTGTAAAGAACTTATTTTCTGGTGGGAGCAAGGGAGAGAGAAAAAACATGATTACTTCAACACAATGACGCTACAACAATTGTAGCAAACATTTACTGAACCTTCACCAGTGTGCCAGACACTCTACCAGGGGCTTTACATACAGCATGTTCAAGTCTCATTTGAAGTGCTATGACAGAAGCACCCGTGGTTTGCTCTGAAAGTACAGAAAAGGGAAAGTCACAGAGGCAAGGGGTCATACCATTTCAATAAAAGAAAATATTTAATTTCTTGCAGCCACTACTGTCCCCTTAGCTTAACCATTTAATCAGAATTATGGGATCAAATTTGACAGAACCTAATGCTAAAGGGCAGTCCCATAAAATAGACATTCAGACCAAGGACTCTTGTAGATATTTATTTCTTGCTCTTTAACTTCTGGGGAACAAAATGTTTGCCTCTGCTGGTGATTTGAATTTGGGGGATAGAGAAGAAGCTTAGTGGAGGAAGATGTGGGTGGGGTACTGGCGCTGTCCCTTGCTAAAGTTATGCCTCAGAGCATCTAGTTAACCTCCCCACACCTCAGTTTCTGCATCTGTAAAGGAGTGATAACAATAGATATACCTTAATAGGACTGTTGAAGGAACAAAATGAGTGAATGTGTATTAAACTCTTAGTTCTGGGCCTCTGCAATGTAAATACTTTAACAAGTATTACTGATCCTTATTATCAGCAACACTCAAAAAGTAAATCATTCTGACATTCTTGAGTAAAAACACTATGGCAACATATGATGTGATTTTCATTGGGAGAAAGGAATCATTTTTTTTTTCTTGTAACTTACATGATTTCTTTGTTTGGGCACCCATTCCCAGGAGGCAGGATTCGAATCCGATCAATGTGGCGGAAGGAGAAAGTGTCTAAGGTCCGTTTGACGCATTTACACTTTAAGTTTGTGTTGTAGGCTTCCAGGACACCTATAAACAGAGAATCAGTTATTTAAATCCCTTTGACATGTAATTTACAACTAGCACTTAATCTTTTTTCACACAGTGCATTTGTAGATGTAACAATTTCAAGTTCGTGCTTCCACCCATATGCCTTCAGTTTGTGTATTTCTGCTTGTCTTGGCATATTTTCAAACATTTTCTACCAAAACCTTAAAAATAAAATTAGCTTTTAAAAATGCCAAGCCTAATGAAATTTGTGATAGCATTAATATATTGGTACTCAGGTGATTGTCTGTACAATAAAATTTGAGAATCACCATTATGAGGACTTACGACTCAGTTATAATTAGTATAACTACAATATACTACATATACTATAATATACTATGTACTATAATATAACGTACTATAATAATAATAGCAGTAATGTAAAGTCAACTGATCTTCACTCTCAACACATAAAAACTGAGGCCAGGAACTCCTTCCAGAGTCCCAGGAGCAATAACAAGCTGTAGCAGAGTTCTCTCTCTTATCATACCTGCCCCCTCTTGTCTTTCTGTTTGAGGAAACACCATAGAAGATATTTTTTGTCTTTGTTTAATATGTTGGTCCTTCACTTCAGTTGCAAATCATTAGCAAACAAAAGCCAATACAAATATCCAGAACTTTATTCACAACAAACTTATTAGTACTAGATACTTCCATAAGTAATCCATCTCATGCATTTTAGTGAATTCTTTAATCCTACCATGAGCTTGACATGTATTTGCAAATAAAAGGAACCCAGGTGTCAAGGTGTTTCCAATTGTGAGGGGAACAATGAACAAAAACTAAAATATCATAGCATGTTGTATTTCATACAAGGTCCAAACTACATGATGGGTACAGAGGAATTTGCTGGGAGTAATGGAAAATCTTCATGGAGGAGAAAAATGAGGTCCTTAAAAGAATGAAAATAACATATGAAGCAAAATAAAAATTGAAAACAGTTCCCTGCATTTTGTAAACAAAAATTTGTCCTCTACACCTGAGTATATCATTCTGTGCACATATCAGATTCCTTCAGATGTATAAAAACTTACCACTTCAACTAGATATTTATCTACTTACACAAAGATAGCCTCCCCATTTAGACTTGGAAGACTCCATCTTTGCAGAAAGTGTGTGCATAAGCACCCTGTTGTACTTACACTAGTTTGTGTCAGAGCTAACCTTATAGAATTGCACTAAACATTCCCTGCAGGAAACCAACTGGTTGAGGTCAGTAATCTTTAAACCCAGTAAGGTCAGATCTTTAAACCCTTTCGGGGTCAGAAGACGCAGCACTGAAGGCAGAGCAAGAAGATGCATAGAAAGAACTAGTTATAGCAGAGTCATCTGAACAAGGCCAGGAACAGACAAACCAAGCATAAGACACCCGGACATTGGACTTCCAGTCGCTCCTCCTTCCGTGGATGACAATCTTAACAATATAAGTGCTGCCATCCTCTAAGAGTTAAGTCCCTAAGCCCCTTATTTTTAGAAATCTAGGAGCAGTTGAGCAGTTTTCTTCCCCCTTTTTTTAGTTGAAAAAAGAATTGAAATGGCTGAAGCCCCAAAGCACAATGACAACATAAGTGGAAACTCTCACCATGGACTGGAGAAAAGCTGCAGACCAGCAGGAGGAGAAGCAGAGATCCTGGGGTGAAACTCATTCTGCCTCAAGGTGGAGTTCAGACCTCAGCTCTGAGCTAAACTGGGTTCTCAGCACAGGGACTCCTATTTATTTACACCAGCAAAGGCCCCTCCCACTGCCTCTGTCTTTGCATCATCAGTTTTAAAAGCCCCCAAATATTGCTGAGCTTGCTATTTTACAACTCCTCTTGCAAATTTTATAACTTTGCTGCAGAGCACTACTAGTTTCTTGAAAATGTACACTATAAAAGGCAGGGATGCTGCGGGTATTTGGGGTGGGGAGACAGGGGGGAAGATACCAGTTGGGAGGCTCCACAGCACTCACTCCAGGATCACTATCAGTGCTACGGCTCCGAGTGCTTCTCGCAGCTAAGGGCCAGCAGGCTTTCTCGGTGGTATTGGCAGATAGGCTCTGTGAAGTTAGCTACTCTGTCGGGAACATCCTGTGTTCCCAGCACCTGCGAAAGAGTCTAGCGTTTGGTAGGTGCTTGGTAAATATTTCCAGATCTAATGACTGTCTCCTTATACACAGACCACTATGCTGACTAGGTTACTGTTTTTCTACCAGACTTTCCCACCTCTTATTTCACTATATATGATTACTTATGTTATCAGGCCATCATGGAAACCCGGAAAGGGGGCAGTGTGTATCCCCTCCAAGGCAGCCTGTGTCTTGATGAAGAGAGGGAGGCAACAGCATTGAAGAAGAGAATCTTTCTGGCTCTGGAATGCAAGTCATTGAGCTTGAGAACCAGGTGTCAGTGGAGGATGTCATTAGGATTTCCTCAGATGCTGAACACTTTCTTACAGTTTGTTTAACAAAGCATATGTGCAGTTTGGTTTTGATCCTGCTGAATAGCCCATGGGGACCATCAGCCCACAGCTTAACTCACTTACTAGGAGCTCTTTGATTAAAAGAAAAAAGTATGTAGACAATGGCTGGTCTGGCCTAGAATACCTCTGGGCTGCCTTGGGTATCTACATGTGTGGATGTATGAAGCCAGACTCACTGAACCACTGAAAAATCAGAGGTTTGGTCTTTCTGGCATGGGTCCCTAAACAATTTGATTTTTGCTACTCAATTAGCATTGTGGGTATTTAGCATCTTCGATGCTCTGGTGTGTACGGGGAGGGCATTGTGGTAATGTCACACAATCTTACAATAAGCAGTTCTCCAGTAGGCCTGAATGACCTCAGTGACTGGGAACTGATCAATCCTGAGGCAGCCTATCCCACTGTTTGGGTAGTTCTAGTTGTTAGAAAGTTCTTTCTTATGAATACATGAAAGTTGCTTCCCTAAGAGTTTAATCACTTTGCCCTAATTCTACACCTTCTTACCATATAAAAACAATTCTAAATGATCTTTCACATGATATTTGAAGACAGCGTGTGTCAGTGCATCCCTTGGGAAGCAGTTGCGGAGATGGATGTTGAAGTAAAATAAATTTTTTGTTTTGTTCTGTTTTGTTTACTCCTATGATTGATAAATGTGCGGAGGAGACAGGAGTGGGCAGAAAGAGCTTCAGATTGCAATGATGATCTGACAGAGTCTATGACAACTTCACGGGGAGCTCCCCAAAAAAGGCTATTTATTAGAGGAGCCCTGTAGTGGGCAGAGGGAGGTGTCCAGGCCTACTACCCCTGCATTGTCTGGGGCTCCCCAGAAACAGTGGGGTCCTGACAGCCGAACCAGAGCCTGAAGGTGTTAGCAGCTGGAGGCTGTCGGCTAATTGCACTTCTCACAACTGGCTGGCAAGTTATCTTTTTCAGGGAGATCTGAGCAGTGAGCCTCTGTGGCTGTCACATAGGGTTGTAAGCTAGAGATGGATAGCGTAAACTAGGGAGTCCCCCAGTCCATGACTTTGGCCAGGTCACTTAATTTATCTATGCCTCATATTTACCAGTTTTCACATGGCATAATACTAATTTTAAAGGATTGTTTGGAGAAAGAAATCATCTAGGATACATAGAGTTCTTAGCAGAATGCCTGGCACCTAAAATGTGTTTAATAGATAGCCTGTCCATCCATCCATCCATACATACTATACATACATACATACATTATCAATGGGTCTTGCTAACTTCCATTCAAAAAACTGCATGTACATGTTTCAAAGGTAAACATCACTAGGTCTTTTAGAACACAGTTTGAAGCTCTCTCAACTTCTTTTCTCCATCACTTATCTTCAAAGCAAGTGGTGGGCTATCTCTTTAAAATCTGTTGATCTTTTTCATTGTTTTTTCCAAATCATGACCACCCTTCCTTTCCCTTCTCATGCCTTCTCAGATTGACAGGCACACACACACACATGCTCTTGTGTGTACACACATCTGCACACCAAACTACTCCAGGTTTGGCTTTACTGATAATAGGAAGAAGAAGCCCATCACCTCCTTTGTCCTAAGCACTGTTCTTCTACTAATGCATTCCTAGACTGAGTAACATTATTCTGGTCACTTACATTGAGCTGTTTCTTTTGAAAATGATTCATTTTTGACTATGTCTCATTCATTTCACTCTCATGCAATTTGATCTTGGGACCCAGGTGTAGGAGTTTTACATTTGCCTCTGTTATATGGATAATATATCTCCTTGTTAGAACAAAAATGAGTGATGCTGACAATAACAGGAAGAGCATAGAGACAAAGGTACTTGAAAGAGGACTCTGAGTAAATATAGGAAATTCTATAATTATCTCTTGCTAAAATAGGACTGCTGGGTCAAGTTGCTAATTCCAGAGCAATTCTAAAATCTGATTTTGGTCCTTTCAATGCCCAGAGCTCTGGATTTAGCTTATACTGACCAAAGAAGCCTTACATTTGCCTGTCCCAATATGGATTAGTGATCTCTCCGATGATTCTAGATGTTTCAAGTATAACTGTCCATGATCTTATTTACAGCAAGCTTATAAATTTCAAAATCTTTGAAGCCAAGAAGAAAAATACTTGAACCAATAGATTTAGGGCCCAGAAGGTAACATTTTATTTTTAAAATAGTTTTTACAGATATCTTTGGTTGGAAACATAAAAACATATAACTTGATTTATATTAAACCTGATTTTTATGATTCAATATAGAAAACCTTAGAGAAAACAAGAAAATTATGGGGAGGGTTTTCTCCTTTGTCTGTGGAACCAAACCAGATTTTCTCACCAGCCCCTAGAAAAACTGGGTAGTTTTGAGTACCTTGGTACCCAAATTCTGGTCTATGGACCAGCACCATCCTCTTCACCTGACAGCTTGTTAAAAATACAGAAACTCAGGCCCTGAATTTTAACAAGACTCCCAGGTGATTTGAATGCACTGTAAAGTCTGAGAGGCATTTGCCTTGTGTAATATGAGCCATAGGCACATTCAAATTGTCGTCAGGGAAATGTCACCACAAGTCATCTCCAGAGTGTGATGCCCAGATCCCGAGTGAAAGCGGACAGGACAGACGTGCCCACTGACAGCTAAATGCAGAATGGTGACAACAAGAAAGAAATTCTCTCTTAAGATATCAAAAAGTGAAATGTCACTAAAACAGAGAGGTGGAATTACTGGCCAAAGTATCTGCCAAGCTAGCTCGCCAGTTGGAATTGAACAGAGGGCCCATGGCTGAGTTTAAAAATGATTAAAAGGATACAATTCTTATAATTTTAAGTAGTTTATTATAAATAGGAGACAAGACAAATGTCACTGACCAAATGGAAAACACTTTCTTTCATACCATCTAAAAAGCAGCTCAACTAGGAAACAGAAACTTACTCTATCCCATTAACAAATGTTTAACCTGCTGAAAATCTGACATCTGTTTGCCTTACATATACATCTATGTACCTTTCAACACAACAGGAAAGTGTTGTAACCCAGGTGGGTAAGAGCTCAGGTTCTGAAATCAGCCTCTCTGGGTTTGTACCCCTGCTCCAACACTTACTTGCCCTGTTACCATCCCCAAGGCTCAGTTCTTCCTGTGTCAATAAGGCCCGTAACTAACTAACACCTTCGTTGGCAGTTGTGCAGGGAACATAACAGTGCTGGAAAAGTGGGTTTTGCTCAGCGTTGGGCAAATAGCAAACACTTGATAAATGTTAAATATTTTGTTACCTTTGTGAAAACTCAAAAATGTATTATTTTCATTGCGTTCTATTTTATTTTATTTATTGTGGTAAGAACCTATCCTGTTAATAAATTTTTAAGTGTATGTACGGTATTGTTGATTAGAGGTACAATGTTGTATAGCAGATCTCTACAGCTTATTCATCTTTCTTAAGAAGCAACACTGGCTTAGTCTGTGAGTCAAACTCCTAACAAGAAAGAAAATGTCATTTAGGTTTTCACTGGAGATATATGACTCCTTGAGTTTAAAGGTCCTCTGGTCAAAAAGCTGTTCTTATTTGAGACTGACCACCTACACTCTGTTTTTAACCACTTTTAACAGATACATGAACCTCTTTTCTCTAAGAAGATACCCGTGGTTTGTATGAAATGTACTGAAGTTTTACAAAGGGGCCTGTTTATTTTGCTGTCATTTTCACCTTGATTGGTTTACTTACAGCAGCCTGTTGTTTACCAGATGATGACTTCAAGACACATACCTGCAGAAAAGGTATTTTTCGAAGACAGTTAGTTTCCTATTTCAAGTTTTGTTCAAAGTTCAATTCAAATACCATGAGTCCCAGGCAAACCTCAGATGTATCTCTTCAAAATTCCGTCCTGCATATTGGGGTAGTGATTTGCCAGAAGACTGCTAGGTGGCAGCATTACTCACAAGAATGGTTTGCAGAAAGGGATGTGCCTGTCCTCAGGTATGTGCAGAGCTGACACAAGGACTGTGCTGGGTGTTATTTCAGTGTGGAAATCATTAATTTAATTTGATATGACCACCTACTTTTCACTATTGATTTTCAAATTTTAATATCGTGAGGTTTGAGATTTTTCTGATTGAGCTGAAATGTTAATTTAGGATGGGAGAAAAACCCCTAAAAATCTGAAGTAATCCAACAAATTCTGGGCCAAATCTGACTTCCTGGCCTTGAGGTTGCAAAATCAAATTATGCATCAGTTGTCTGGCATGCAGTCCATTGGGCTTAGCAGCAGCTGGGTGTGAACTTTTTGTGATTAGGAGGTTTTCTGAGAACAGTGAGGCCACCACATACCAACGTCAAAAGTGATGCTCAAGTTTCCCAGCCTTTTCAAGAACAGCACCTTCATTAACAAATAGCATCTTGTTTCTCCTATTCAAATTCTATAATTACATATATAATTACATATTATACATGTACATATATAACATATTATATATGTACATATATTGTACGTATATAATTACATATTGTACATGTATTATACATACAGTAATTACATATTATTTCATCATCTGTTTTTTCACCTAGCATGCTTTTATAGTATAACCATCTATGGAGTCCTGGATATTATAAATAAAAGTCAATGGTTTTATTTTCCAGCAAGAGCACCCCTATTTAATTTTGACACTTTTTGGCATTTTCCTCTGTTCTTTTAATATCTGCTGATCCTCAGACTTCAGGTGCCCCAGGTAATCCTCTTGGTCTCATATTCCTCTGCCAGTGTTTCCACTTTGTCTAGCCAGACTTTAAACTCCTCTTCTTACTGTGCACTCTCTCTCTAGGCAACCATGTCCCTTCAGTGCTTCAAATTTATATGTAAGTCCACCCACATTGGTACCTATCCAATATCCTACTGGTCATTTCTACATAGAGGCCTCTCAGGTCCTTCCAGCCACTCATATTCAAAACTGAATGTAGTTCCTCCAAATCTGCTCTACCTCCAGTATTCCCAGTCTTAGTAAGTGGAATCATCATTCACGTAGTTGTTCAGAAACCAGTAAATCATCATTAATTCCTCCATCTCCCTGAATCCCATATTTACTTGGTCTCCAAGAACTGCCACTTGTATCTGTTAAAATATCTTGGCTTTGTCCACTTTCTCCATTTTCCTGGCTACCTCCTATTCCAGGCCACCCTTGTCTTTTCTTGGAACAAGTGCAATAGCCTGTTAACCGCTCTCTCCCATCCCCGTCCGCTCCATTTTCCGAACTGCAGCCAGTCATCCATTTAAAACACAGAGCTGATCGTGTCACTGTTCTGCTTCAGAAGCTCCTGACGGTCCTTACCTGGGTAAGTCCAAGGATCCTGGCTTCTCTCCAGTTTCATCTCTTGCCTCATTCCCTTTCTCTCCACTCCATGTTTGCATTGTGACCACTCTGCCCTACACTAGGGGTCTGAAGTTCACATGCTGAACATATGCAAAGACTCCAGTTTTGTATTCCAAACGAATATTTCCTTCCTCATTGGCAGTACCTGGATAGCTTTAATTTTTTTTCCCTCTAGCTCTACTTCTATGGCTTCCTTTTTTCTTAATAATAGAGTGTTGTAGCTGGGCTAGAAATGGAATGTGGATGTTTTCGAAGTTTAGAGTTGGGGAACTCTAAGTAGGGGCATGCTTACCATGGAGTTTCAATTTGTTGGTGCGTAATGCAAAGTGTCCCCCAATAACCCTGACTCTACCATACTGATGCCCCCTTTTCTGCTGTGTGAGGCATCTTGTCCAGATTCCAGAATATCTTCTTGCCACTTTTTGTTATTTGAATGATCTTAGTTCAGTTTATTGAAAAAAAACCACTGCGTGATTCAGAACTCTTCTATCTTCCACCAATATAGATGAAAACTTTGGCCAAAGGGGCAAGGAGTGGGTGAGAGAAGCATAGTCTGGATACTTATACCTCTTCTTCCCTCTTCCCATTGTACTTCCGACGGGAAGAGGAGTGGGGGATGGCTGCCTTTCGTGGCAAGGTGGTAGCCCCTCCCCCACCCATCACTCACCACGACTTCTCTGTTACCATTACAGATGCCTGCTGTGTGGCAGGGCTGCATCTCTGGGGAGACCCTGAGGAGCCTCCCTAATGCACAGCTCCCCAACGGGGCAGAGCTGACTCTACAGCTCCTCAGCTCCCACCACAGGGGCGCACTTCATGGCCACTTTTGCTGGGGTCTCCTCAGCCCATGCCAACCGTTTGGAGGTGGAGAACTCATGAGACAGCCAGTCCTGGTCAGCTCCTGCATTACCAGACCCACAGAAAACAAAGGCTTGTTGCCATGCCAGATGGCGGGAAAGCAGGCTGCCCCTCTCGGTACCTCCTCTTTCAGCACCCTGTCTCCCTGTTTCCCTGTTCTCCAAGCTTTAACAATATCAAGCATCCTTTACTTTAGTGGCTTGCCAACATTCAGAAAAAGAGGGAAGAGCTCCTCTTTTGTACCTGGCAATCTCCCAAAGCTCTCTCATCAGTCCTAGTCTTCTTCTGATGCTGACTGGGGTGGAGGGAAGGAGTGCCTCTCAGCCCTACGGGAAGGTCGCGGGCTCCAGTGCTGCTGGTGCTCTGGACACAGCACGTGGCCACATAGCAGATCCTGCAGGTTGCCCACCCAACATCTATCCCTGCACTCCCACCTTTCAAACAGATCTCTCTTGAATCTGAGTATTCAACCTCTTCCACACAGCCATGTGCATCAGGCAAGGCCATTCCAAGACCCTAGGGGGAAATCTCATTACCTTGAACGAATCATGACAATTCCATGTTTCTATGTTTGGGGTCTGGGAAAGACATCTTTAAAAAATCTTTAAAAAATCATCCTAAAGGACACATGTTATCAATGCTTTCGCTTGTCAGCTTTAGATCATAACACCCCCTAGGACAACAGGAAAAGTCCCACTTTATTTCCTGTTACATCATCTTCCATCTGCTTCAGTAATACACAAAGGGATTTTACTTTATTCCTAAAATGTAAGCAGCAATTTTTTGAGTATGACAAAATCAATAAAGGAGCAGCAGGGGATAGTCAATTTTCCATCCCTACCCAAGCTGTCTGGGACCATTAAGAGAGGGCTGGAATGCCAAACTGGGGACGTTCAGTGTGAAGAAATCTTTAGACAGAAGCATGCTTTGAAGTCCAGGGGACATCATCTTAGGAAATGGGACAAAGACTGGGGAAAAGACCATTTCCTAACTGCTCAGCAGATAATAGTAAAGCTCTGGGACTGTGATAACTCAGGTACCAGAGAAGCATCCTCACAGGAGGCCCTGCAAGACACCTGGGGTGCATCTGACAAAGCAGCTAGAGCAAAAATCACTAACAGCCTTGTTACACATTTCCCAGGAACTGGCAAAGCCTGTGGGGTGTTGGACAGAAGTTCTAAAGACAAGCAGGTCAGATTTATAGACGTGTGCCATTATTGCCTACATGGCTGCATTCATATTCAGAGGCTGTGGCTTTCACACTGTGCTCTTCTGAGGGTCATGAACCCAGAATAGCTTATTGGATCTCCCTTCATGGTTCATTCTATGGACTTGCCTTTAAATGAGCAAACATCTGAGTGTCTACTGTATGCCAGGCATTATGCAAGGTACACAAAAAAAGATGTGACCCATGCCCTTTGAGAGTCAATCAGAGAGTTAGCGTCTCTACTGCGTGCACTCAGGGTTCCAAGCACAACACTTCCTGGCCTGGAGTTTAAAAGCACAAACTTGGATTACTTTAACTCAGGGTGTCTCAGGGTGTTTGAAATGTTCTAATACAGCATATTTTCCTAAGTACAAAGCATAAGAGGTCTTAGTAGAGAATTCTAAAAGCAGCAGCTTTCCATGCTAAATTTAGTGAACAGAATGAGAGTCATGTCCATAGACCTTCTGTCTGCTTCAGTGATATGCAAAAAGACTTTAGTTGGCAGGGAAAAAAAAAAAATAAAGAATGTGCTGGTAAATGTTTTAAAATCAGCTTTCTGGAAATAATAAGTTCTGAATTATGGCGTTTGCCTATTTTTGTGGAGTAAGTACTCCCACCGAGGCCAGTTTCATCACTGCCTCTGGAGTGGGGGATCCATGACTCTGTGGGAGCACGTCAGCACACACGTCCTGCCCCGTGACAGAGCCAGAGCACTGTCCCTGAGATCTGCGTTGTGGAGTGTCCATCCTGGGCCTCAGCACCCGTCCTAGTGGAGGCTGTGCAGGCTGAGCGGCTTTCTGTAGGTGGGCGGCTGGAGGGGAGTCTCTGAGCTACACCACCACCCACAGCAACTATGACAAAGCTGACCGATGGTTGGATTTTGATTTACGTATCGGTGGGATTCTTTGCCATCCTACTTTCTCAACTGTTGTCCCTGTTTGTGGAGGAGACAAATTGGCTCCAGTGATCTTGTCCTCCGGAGAGGCGGTGCTAGGGAAAGAGGAGTCTTTGCTCTGGGCTCAAGGCACTTGAGGTGGCTCTGCAGACCCAGATTTCCAGGGCAGAGGGAGAAGCTGGGCCTCTGTGGGCCTGAAGCCAGTTACCTAAGAGCCCCCACCTCTTCTTCCTCTTTATGTCTCATTCTGGCAGCTTCCTGAGGTACTCATTCTTAGCCCTTCTGACTCAAAGTCCTGAGATACTCACGCCTAAGCCCTTCTGACTCAAAATCCAGTAGTCTTACCATTAAGCTGATTCCCCAAGCACTGGAGCCAGTGTGGCCAGGAGGGTGTGTCACTTCTTCAGGAAAAGCAGCCTTGCCTGCTCTGACTGGCATTCAGCATGAATTCCTCACTATGCAGGAGCAATGCTGGTGTTAACAGAGTGACCCTGCACTGCTTTAGCGCCTCACCCAGCCCAGACCCCAAGTTCATTCCCTGAAAGCTGTTAGAAAGCCTCTCTTCTCCTACAGCCACGCAACTCTCCATCTGCTCCCAGCTCTGGGGCAGCACTGCTCCTCCCTTCCCTCTGTGGTTGAAGACAGAGCTCTTGGCCCAGCTGGTAATACCACTGTGGCATGTGGTCCTTTGCACAAGAACACCCTTTGTTTTCAAGCATGCCAAAGTTTCTCTGGAATCAGGAGACAGCTTTGAACGCTCATCGTTTTTGAACTGACTACTTAAATTCTAAGCTCAAATTTTCTCATCTCCAAAAAGGTAGTAAAGCCTATCTACCCAGAGGTAATAGAAGAAATTAATGTGAAAGTGCTTCATAAAATACAATGTGATTTTGACTTCCAAGGTATTCTACTATCTCTTCATTGTTCCATCATTTACATAGTTCCATTAACTTTATTTATGACTTTTATTTATTCATTTATTTATTGAAGTATAGTTGATACACATTACTATATTGGTTTCAAGTATATAACACGGAGATTCAACAGTTACTCATATTATTACATCCTCACCCCAACCAGCGCAGCTACTGTCAACACAAAAAGATGTTACAGAACCATTGACTACATTCTTTCTCCATGCTGCACTTCCATCCCTATGACCTACTTATATTATAACTGAGATTTTTGTGCCTCTTTATCCCTCTCACCTTCCCCAACTGCCTATTCCAACCCTTTCCCTATGGTAACCACCAGTCACTTCTTGGTATCTCTGTGTCTACTGCTGTTTTTTTTTCATTTTGTTTTGTTTTGTTTTTAGATTCCATGTGTAAGTGAAATTGTATGGTATTTGTCTTTATCCACCTGGCTTATTTCACTTAGTTTAATACCCTCTAGATCCATCCATGTTGTTGCAAATAGCAGTATTTCTTTTCTTTTTTATGGCTAAATAATATTCCACTGTGTATATATACCACATCTTCTTTATTCATTCATCTACTGATGGAAAACAACACTTTGGTTGCTTCCATATCTTGGCTGTTGTAAATAATGTGGCAATAAACATAGGGGTGCATATATCTTTTCAAATCAGAGATTTTGGTTTTTGAGGGGTAAAGTCCTAGAAGTGGAATTACTGGGTCACATAGTATTTCTATTTCCAGTTTTTTAAGGACCCTCCATACTGCCTTCCACAGTGACTGCACCAATTAACATTCCCACCAATAGTGTAGGAGGGTTTCCATTTCTCCACATCCTTGCCAGCACTTTAATTCCTGAGATCAACTTCTTCAAAGCCACATGAATTTATCAGCTTTGTTTTGGAGGGCTAAGTCCCAAGGGAATGTCCATTCATTCATCATGACAGCCCCAGTGTCAAACCTCTGACTTTGGTATGCCCAACAGAGGATATATATGGGAGATGATGTGAGGCAATGGTTATTGCTCCTTCTTGCTGTAAATTGGAGGTGATTCTCTCCACTCTTTGAAGCCTAGTTGGCTCTTAAAATGTTTGTGTTTAGAGTCAGTTTTGTTTTATCAGCAAGTTATTCATAACAGCACATAATCAGGGAAATGGAGCAAGCTTTCACTTTCTACCAGTCTCCTCTGGTAAAAAATTTCTTAGCTTGTTGGTTTGGAAAAAAGGATGTGGGGAAAGGGATCACCAAAATCCAAGGGGATGATGAAAGAACAAAATCTAAAGAGAGTGGTGTGGAGAGAAGAAAGAGATCTGAGTTAAAATCACAGCTCTTCCCACTTGTATGTAAGTTGTTAACCTTGGTGGGTAACTCCATCTTTAAAGTGGAGCTGATCACACCGGAATGTACATTAAGCTGCCCAGCATTCAGAATTTCTTATTTTAGAGAAACCTCCTATTGTGTGAATCTTTGGGGACAGTAAGGTCTCATTTCCACTTGGGAATCTGAAAAGACCTCTGGTATTCAGGGCACAAGACCCAGGATGGCAACCTAATGTTTTCAACCAAAACTTTGAATATTGAGCAATTCAAATTTGTTTTAACTGGGCTGCCCTGCCCCCATGATGTGATGTTGGGCAGGTTCCTGCTGCCAGTTCCCCACAGCTTCCCCTGGGCTCTGGCCTTGCTTTCCATGGCCTGTCTGATGTGCTCCCAGTCATTTCGTTGGGGAGCCAGATGTGTTTTTGTTGCTGGCAACCCAGAATGCTGTGTGAACAGATACTATTCCCTTTTTATAGATAAAGTTTAGAGCTAGAGTTTAAGTGATCAGTTAAAGATGACCGCACTCTCAAATCTAGGGTTTCAGATTCCAAAGTGCATCATTCAGCAAATATTTGCTGTACTGATTATGTGCCAGGAACTTGCTGGCATGAGCAACACAGTGGTGAATGACATAGATGGGAAGCCACTACAGGGCTGTGCACAGCGTGGCCTGTGTAATTTATGATTATATAGTTCTTTTCTCCTGTAGGTATCAGGACTATTTCGGACACTTACACACAGAGTCCAACTTACTGAATCTAATTTCTGGAAATTAGAGTAGGGAAACTTCATGGTTAATAAGCTCCCAAGGGTCTGGGAATCTAATACATAGTGTAGTGATTACAGTTAGCAGTACTGTATTACATACTTTAAAGTTGCTAAGAGACTAGGTCTTAAATTTCTCGCCACAAAAAAGAAATGCTAATTATATGATTATGTGATTGAGGTGTTAGTTTATGCTAACATGGTATCATTTTGCAATGTGTAAGTGTAACAGCTCAACTCATTGTGCACTTTAGACTTACATAATGTTATATGTCAATTACATCTTGATTTTCAAAAAGCCCCCCAGATGATTTTGATTCTTGCTAAAGTTTGAGGACCATTCCTAATATGGTGATGCCAGCTATAAAAAGTATGGTGCATATCCATAGTCAATAGTATGAGCTAAGTAGCATTTCTTATGGAGAAACTTTACATGATATAAAAAACTTTTCATATGTCTTTCTAGTCACAAAACAAAAGTACTGTCCCATATTGGGGCTCAGAGAAGAGAGCTACACACATGCTAAGCACCTTAAATTTGTAATGTCTTAATCCTCTCCACAGAATAAGTGTATTGACAGGGGCTAATTCATGGGTTACTATTCACATGACCAACAGTCCTTATCTTGGCAGTTTGGTTTTAAACCCAGAGGCAGAAAAGGAAGGAATTATAATGTGACTTGAGTTCATGGCAAATGCATTCTTTAGGCCTTTGGTATTAAGTTTATGATCAACATTTTGATACTGTGTTTTGCTTTTTTATGAAATTATTATGCTATGTGCAATTCTGTTTAAAATCATGTGTTTTTAGGAGAGAATAATACTTGTATTGGCTGAAATTAGTGGAGAGTTCAAACTTCCCGTAAAATTGCCTCTGTGAATCCCCGACAGCCATCAGCTTCTTTGAAGTGGGATGGTAACTCGAATAAGCACTTTTGACCTTGGCCCACACGTTGCTCTGTTGGAAGAGAAAGGTTCTGCTTTACCTTTGAGTGCTTCCTCCTTCTATGGAAACTGGTTTCTAAAGACAAAGAAGAGACTTTTTCTAAATGGACATTTGTGACATGTGTAATAAGTGGTTAGCAATTTATATATAAATTTGGGAGGTCATTCTCTTCAGAATTAAAAAAATATCTTACCATCTCCTGGAGCCACTCAATGCAAAGGTCTCTGACTTGGAACTTCCCTGCAAACCCCAAGGGGCTTTGACAATCGAATGTTAATGTGAATTTGGGTTTTTAATCACACTTTAATAAAAACTGTCTTCTATGTACTTCAATCATAGAGCAGATTTACACAGACCATGAACTTCTGATATAAGGGAGACATGAGTGTGGGACTACATATGTGGGTGTTTAGGGGAATGAAAAGTGCAGAAGAGCAGTGATACCCTTCTGATGGAGGCATAGGCAGTGTGTCTGTGTGCTGTCCACTGAACTGAATGGCCCTCTTCCTAACTTCCTACACCCAACTGATGGAAAAGACCCATGAGACATCGTGAGCCTTTCGACAGTGTTCAGTTGAAAACAAGCATCTTTCAAAGTCTCTCCATGCCTCCAGAAAAGCAAACAATATCTCTCAAACGTTTGCCAAATGCCAACTCTATACCAAGCACTTGGTGTTTGACTCTGGGGTCAGGAAGCAGAACTTTGATATAACTTTCAGCAATTTCCTACACCCCGCCTACAAGCAAAGCAAGTACTTCTGTAAATTACAGAACATATATATATGGTCTATAATAATCTGTAGCCTTTCCAGCCACGTGTGCCTGAAACAGAAACTTAGACAGACTGAAAATAGTGGTGGCCCAGAGGAAATTGTTTCATTTCGGATTGTTGTAAAAGGGAACCTTCTAACCTAGTCTTCTGGGGCTTGATTCACCTACATAACTTCATTTAATGGTTTGAAGAGTGGCAAGCAGTGATTCCTATGGGAGTGCTCAGTTGTGTTCTTGTTGGTCCAAGTTTGAGATGGGAGAGTTGGCAATGAGCAGAGCCTATGAAATTGACCCAGGAAAAGAACCAGACAAAGAGGATCCATAAGAGCAGATTAAGAGTATGAAGATGGAACCAAGATATATGCCCCAGGCTGGAGGGAACTCAGACTTTAGAGGACAGAGAGGCTAGGTGGGTGTTTGGGGGAGAAACTCCACTGATGACAGACACACATGCCAAGGACAAATAAGAAAATATTACAGGTAGTTCTGGTGTGCACCCTCAGCTGACACCAGCATTGTCAGTAACGTAGAAGGTGGAACTAAGTTGACTGGAACATGAAGGTACTAATAATACTCAGCTACTGAAACAGTGATTCTCAGAGCGGGCAGCAGTGTCCTATCAGAATCCCTGGAGGTCGGGGCCAGTCTACTTCTCCACCCACCCCAACTGTAGTGACCCCCTTCTTCTGAACTGTAGTTTGTCTTATACCGCAGGGGTGGAAATTAGAAACAGGATAAAATATGTAAGCAATTCACAGTGACATTTGATTGTTCACTAGAACTTTTTCTGTGCAAATTACAGTGGTGGAAATGGGGGAGCAGTCCTCTTAGAAAATTAATGTAGTAGTCACAACATTTAATTGAAGAGACATTTTTCTCTTTCCTGAATCAATGAAGGGTAAAAAGAAGAAATAGAGATCATACAAAGGAAGCAAGACAAAATTCCTCTTGGCCACAGATGCTGGTGCTCTACATGATTCCAAAGGTCTTCAAGGAATAGAGGTGAGGCTGAGAAGCTGGACACAAGCGGCCCTTGAAAGCAGCAGAGGACAGAGAGGTGAAGAATGCTGGTCAGAGTTCATGCCAGTCCTACATGAGGGCTGCTTCCTCTATGCAGTTCCCTCTGCAAGCAGCTGTCCATGGCTGAAGCCCAACCACAGACTGCTGCCATCCTGGTGTGTGACCGGTGTCCCCAGGACGCATGTGCTGAGAAGTTTCCTCTGTTCATTGTCCCTGCACTCAATCACTTGGAGCATCAGAGAACTGAACACTTGGACCTGAATCTTGGCTCTGCCTCTTATTAATTTCATGTCCTTGGGTATGTTACCTGCTTTCTTGGAGCCTTGGTTTTCTAATCTTTAAAATGATAGTCGTTGAAGAATTAGACAAACCAAAGGAGGTGAAGACTTGGACACAATGCCTGGCATGCAAATATCAGCCTTTCAAATGTTACTGTGAATTGTGAAAATTCCACTGAAGTAGTATGTATAACCTCACTTGGAGTTGACACATTTTGTGACGTGAGGCCTAGACCAACGCCAGTGGCTGCCTGGATGAGTCATCCTGGGCCAGGCTTTGCTCTTCCTGCCCTCAAAGGGATGCAATGCAACTGGATTTTTAAAAATTTAAAGTAAAAACATCATTCAGTTTGGTGAGAGAGAGCTATTCTTAAAACCAAGATGTGGGCAGGATTCTTTTTTTCATCTTTGATAAAGTTTGCAGTATCTCCAATCATGCAATATCATACATGGCTTACTATGTATTCCCATGTCCACAAGGAAAAGCAATACAAAGTGCCCTGGACAAGAGATGTGGGCATCGCTTACATCAAGTGGCTCATCAGACATGTACATTCCAGGCAAGGTCTCTGATCGTGTGGGAAGAATGGCTTTTTCTTTCTTTCTATTCAAAAAGATGGATTGCTTAGCAGCCATATTTTCCTGGCTTCAGTGGAATAACTCACTTTTCCTTCTATAGACTGAGTACTGAGATATTAGCTTCATGTAAGCTTGCCAATGATTAGGGATAATTTGAGAGATAATTTTGTGGCTTAAGGGAAATTTATGGCAGAGGTTGAAGTCCAGAGAAGAAAGGATCTCGACAGCAATTGAGAATTGGGTGAAAATGAAGGATAGTTTGATACCACAGCTCCGGTACATGATCTGCAGGTCCAGCGGCAGT
Source organism: Manis pentadactyla (assembly GCF_030020395.1). Classification (NCBI taxonomy): domain Eukaryota; kingdom Metazoa; phylum Chordata; class Mammalia; order Pholidota; family Manidae; genus Manis; species Manis pentadactyla. The sequence goes on along the minus strand of NC_080023.1, from coordinate 63,555,684 downwards.
AGGTGATGCTGAAATGAGAGGTGGGGGACTCCATCCTCCCCAGAAGGTGACAGATAATAGTGAAACCACACTGTGTCTTGACAGTATGGGGCTGCTGCTTCTTAGTCACTCCTAACACAGAAGTCTAGTATTGAAACTCACATGAGGCTTCCCTGCCGGATCTTTAAAAGTAAATACAGCTTCTTTTTTTCACAAGCTGGTCAACAGTACTCAGAATAAAATCCAGTAAGTCTGGTGCCTTACTTGCTGAACCATCGAAATAGGAAAAGGATCTATGTTGGAACATTCCCCTCAATTAATGAAGACCTCTAGTTTCATTTCTCCCCATCACCATCCCTCCCCCTTCATTCATTCACTTATGCATTCAGTCAGCAGAGGAACCACAGGGATCCACAAACTTTCACTGAGCATGTACTAGAGTGCTAGTTCAGTGTGAGGAATACAAAACCATAAGATTTGACCTCTTCCTGCATGAACTCAGAGTCTACCTAAGGATAATGTACAAAAATAATGTATAAAATAAATGCTTGTGTTCGTTAGGGTTGGAGGCAATATTGGAGGCCCTAACTGAAATAGAAAAGGAAGTGAAGGGGAAGGAGTATTCATTCTGAAAAGGTTGAGGGGTACGTCCAGGAAAATTATTTCTCCAACCTTTACTTTCCTCTCTTCACTATCTGAGGCCATAGTTTGGGATAGTGGTCATGCTTGATTAGTGTTTGTCAAACTGTGAGGGTGGCAGGGACAAGGGAGCAAGGAGAAAACTGTGTTGGCAGATAAAGCATGGAAAGGTTTCTCATAGGGATTTTGTATCCCTACAAAGCTGTTCAATTCCCAGAGGGCTAAGGTTTGGGCCTAAACCTAGCTAGGTAGTCCAGATGGACCAAAAGCAAGCTACAAGAGCAACTTTTTTCCTTCAAACTCAAGGCTAAAGCTAGGAGCTCTTCTAATGGCCTCTTCACTCTAACTCTGTTTCTTCCTTGGTCTTCTGACCTGAGGGAGAGGGGATAAGGAAAGCTGTCTGTCAGATTACTCAGTTTCTCAGAAAGGAAGTGTTCTAAAGCCTTTGTTCTGTCCATCAAAAGCTTCAACCCTGACAACACTATGGCTGACAGTATCCCCAGCTGTAAGCTAGATATGAGTACTTCCTCCTTGAGTCTGGATGAATAGAGAGAAAACTTTGAGATTTTCTGATGATTGGATGCTAACCCAAATTTCCACATGCCTTCTGTTGATTTTACTGTCTAAATCTCTGGAATCTAACAACCATTAACTCTCACCTGCCCTAGAGTACTAGGCTACTAACTGGAGCCTCTCTCTCTCTTCTGGATATTGTACCAGTTCTCCACAAAATGCAGCAGAAGTATTTTTTAAAATGTATTGGTGTGATGATATAATCTCCATTGCTTATAAATTTCAAAGTCTTACTGTTGGTTTTAACGTACATAACTTTTACCTAGATAACCCTGTCTAATCTATCTGACCTTATCTTGTATTCTCTTAGTCCTTTGCGCATGCTGGTGTTTTTTCTGCCTAGAATACCTTCTCTCTCTCTTTTTCTCACTTTCTATGACAGGAGAGGCAAAAGATGAATAGAAGACAACTGGAGAAACATAACTTCCCCATGAACATCTTCCTTGATCCTACTACCCATCTCTTGTAGGTCTCCCTCCTTTGTCACTGTGTGGTCTCTAACAACCATACTCTTTCTTTTGGAGTTCTGCCCAGTTGGAAATGATACATTAATGCAAGACTCCACCAGACTATAAACTCTGTGAGGACAGAAGCTTATTTGTCCACAGGGCCTATGTTATATATTGGTTGGTCATTATTTCAAATCTGCTTGTTTATGACTTCAGTGAAGTTGTTTTAATTTACAGTTGACCCTTGAATAACACAGGTTTGAACTGCACAGGTCCATTTATATGTATATTTTTTTCTATAAATATATTGGAAGACATTTTGGAGGCTTACAACAATTTGAAAAAACATCTTTCTCTAGCTGACTTTATTGTAAGAATATAGTATATAGCATATGTAATATATAAAATATGTGTTATTCAACTATTTATGTTATTGGTAGGGATTCCTGTCAACAATAAGCTATTAGTAGTTAAGTTTTAGGGGACTGTGGGGAAAATGAAAGTTCCTTTGGCCAGAATTCTCACCTGACCCTGGTCAGCTTGCTCACTACACATGTGTGGGCAATACGTTATTATTGACTCTATATGAAAGAGCTCAGCCCAGTGCTCTGGACAACACAGTGGCATGGCCACATGGTTGCAGAGACTGGAGTGGTGGCAGCCCCAAGGACAGAGACTAAGACAGCTGCAGGGGTAGAGATGCCAGAGGCAAAGACCAACTTGCTCATGCAGACTTGCTCAGAGATGGTCTGGATTCTAGCACTTGACCTGCCACCTTGGGAATAAAGTTGGGTATAAACTCTTTCACCCCAAGAACATTCCATTGTCATTTTTTGGTCTCACCAAATCAAGAGTGAACTTGCCCTGAAATCCATTGGAAAGATAGGGAGTCAAAATTATACACAGATTTTCAACTGGGTGGGGTCGGTGCCCCTCATGCCCATGTTGTTCAAGGATCAGCTGTACTCATTCATGACTTAAAGTGAAGTCGTTTTGATTTGAGGGTGAATTTGTTTACATTGAGGAAGCTGTGTCAGGATGTTGTCATCTGTTGTTGCCCACAAGCACTCAGTAGCTTAACTGCTGACAGGTGCCTCTGGGGACTTATCTATTAGAACATATGGAAGAATGGCTATGATGTAACGGACATTTAAACATTAAATAACAAACATTTGTGAGGATTTACCAAGAGTGTTCCATTTGGCAAGGCCCCCCTTTGCTGATCTGAATTGCTTTCTGAAGCTCTTGAGGCATTTTCTCCTTCCATGCCAAGGTGACTCTTTACCAGCAGAGGTGAAAACTATGCAGGGTCCCTGTAAAGATGACCTTCCCTGCCAACACTGGCACCTTCATTCCCCTAGCACATGCTCTAGTACTATGGGACTTTTACCTTGCCCTGGCATTTGAACATCAGCTCCTGTGCAGCTAAGCCAACTCTTCCAAGAACCAACTTGTACAAGGTACACCTCCACTAAAATCTGGACTTTATTTCTTTCATTATACCTTTGCCTGGAACAATAGTGTAATTAATTTATTGTTGTTTTAGAGTATGTTATTTCTTTATTGGTATCTTGCCAGTGGGTTTCAGCCCAGGCAAGTTCGCTATGGATTCAGTGTGACCAAAGAAATGACAGCAGAATGTTTCTTTGGGGTGAAAGGGTTTATGACCCGGCTTGTTCTCCCGGCAGTAGGTCGAGCACTAGCATCTCTTTCTCTGCCCAGAGCACTGGGCCGAGCTCTCTATATAGTGCAATAATAGCTCATTGCCTAAAGGGGTGGAAGTGGTAGCCTAGCAACAGGCCAGTGACATCATTAGGTGGTTTAAGTTCACTAAGGATCCTGGTCATAGGAACCCCAACTTCCCCACACTCCACCCCTCCAGGATTCTCGCCTTACAATCTCTGCACTCTCAATCTTCTGCAACAGTCCCTGTGTGAGAAAGCTGGAGCACTGTAACAAGACTCCACAACAGCAACAGAGGATAAAAACAACTTAGAGATAATAACAAAAATTAAGATACAACAAGATTTTGATACAGGTAACAAAAATTATAATAATCCTCAAGCCAGAGAAAGTTTCCAATACACAGAGACCTTAGGGGTTATAAGACACATGTTTTAATGCCACCAACATAGGCAAATCTTGTCCATCATGTAGGTTGCATGCATGAGAGTGGTCCTGTAATAGGACTATAGCAGAAAGGGAGTCCCTTCCAGGTCTAGTGTACCATACTTTTACTCCTTTCCCCACGGGGGTTACTGAAGGGTCTATATATAGTGCTACTGGAGGTGCACGTACTGGCCATAATGATGAAACAGAACTCCACAGTAAGATGCTCCTACCTTCTGGCTGTTCAGAATATACTACTGTGAGCTTTGGGGGCCACTCTGCTGTTATTCCAGGAATACACAGGACGCCAGCTTCCAGGCCTTGTCCCCAAGGTTCTAGGAGAGCCAGCCATCGTTGGTCCATGTGTTGAAAGGTCCAAGGCCATGTCTACTCAATGGAGTGTTCAGGGTTCAGTGCAGTTGGTACTGGCAGCAAGATATTATATTCTGGTGGCCGAACCTTGGCTTCAGTGATTCTTCCTTGGTTTGTACTTGCAGTTGTATAGGGGAGGCAGCCATATGTGTTAACATGTCTATGGGGCTCAGGGCTCCCTTTCAGGGTTTCTCATTCAAACACCATAGCATGCTCCATAAGCAGACTGACCATCCCTGCAGACTATTGGTATCTGACTTTAGTCCAGATTTTAACCAGCCATTGTGCCTCTCTGTCATGCCTGCTGCAGTAGGACAGTATGGCACATAAAACTTCCATTTGATTCTCAACTGTCGCACCCATTCTTGCAGTATATGTCCAGTAAAGTGGGTGCCCTGATCACTCTCAATTACCTGTGGTCGGCCATAGGTGGCAAAGAGGTGCTCTAGGCCTCTTTTGGTCATCTGCTGGTCTGCACAATGGGTGCAACCAGAAGTCCAGTAGCTGTGTCCACACAAGTCATCACATATCGATATCCATCTGACACAGGAAGAAGCCCAATATAGCCTATCTGTCACCTGATGAGGGGTATAGGCCCCTTAGCTATTGTCCCGTGTTGCTGAGAAACTCAGTGTAAGTCCCTTTTGGAGCATAGGACACACTCCTGCCAGGCTCTACTAACTACGTGAAAGGTGAAAAACAAGCCCCACTGATGGGCTACAGCCCACATTGTCTTTTGCCTCACATGCAACAAACTCTGATGTAACCATTGGGCTACATCAGAGGCAGGCTTTCTTTCTATCTGGGCCAATTTATCTGCTTCATCATTTCCTGGAGATGCTAGTGGCAAATGACCTGTCACGTGGTATACTGTACTTATTTAGTCTGTCCACAGGCCCATAAGTCTTGCCACAATTCTTACCACCAAGGAGGTTGGTGACGAACCAGCCAGTTGGCATGGTAACAGGTTGGTAGCCACAGGGTCAAGCCCCGATAGACAGCCCAGCTGACAGTGCAGACAACTAAAAGGGAGGTTCAGTCTCGTACCCACCCCAAGATGGAATATATGGTTATTACCTTTATTGGGGCCATTCCAGTGATGGGTTCTGTAGCTGGCAAGGCGTGATACATGGCAGCCAGATGTTTTTCTTTTTTTAAAAGTTTTTATTAAGGTATTATTGATGTACATTCTTATGAAGTTTTCACATGATAAAACAATGTGGTTACTACATTTAGCCATAATATCAAGTCCCCACCCATACCCCAAGGCAGTCACTGTCCACCAGTGCAGCAAGAAACCACAGATCCATAAGGTGCCTCCTCTGTGATACACTGTTCTCCCCGTGATCCCCCACACCATGTGTACTAAACATAATATCCCTCAATCTCCTTCTCCCTCCCTTCCCACCTGCTCTCCCACACTCCTCCCCTTTGGTAACCACTAGTCCCTTCTTGGAGTCTCTGAGTCTGCTGCTATTTTGTTCCTTCAGTTTTGCTTTGTTGTTATACTCCACAATGAGGGAAATCACTTGGCACTTGTCTTTCTCTGCCTGGCTTATTTCACTGAGCATAATATCCTCTAGCTCCATCCATGTTGTTGCAAATGGTAGGATTTTTTTCTTACGGCAGAATAGTATTCCATTGTGTATATGTACCACATCTTCTTTATCCATTCATCTACTGATGGACACTTAGGTTGCTTCCATATCTTGGTTATTGTAAAAAGTGCTGTGATAAACATAGGAGTGCATAAGTCTTTTTGAATCTGAGAAGTTGTATTCTTTGGGTAAATTCCAAGGAATGGGATTCCCGAGTCAAATGATATTTCTATTTTTAGTTTTTTGAGTAACCTCCATATTGCTTTCCACAATGGTTGAACTAGCTTACATTCCCACCAGCAGTGTAGGAGGGTTCCCCTTTCTTCGCATCCTCACCAGCATTTGTTGTTCTTAGTCTTTTCGATGCTGGCCATCCTTACTGGTGTGAGATGATATCTCATTGTGGTTTTAATTTGCATTTCCCTGATGATTAATAATGTGGAGCATCTTTTCATGTGTCTCTTGGTCGTCTGAATTTCTTCTCTGGAGAACTGTCTCTTCAAAACCTCTGCCGATTTGTTAATCAGGTTATTTGCTTTTTGGGTGTTGAGGCATGTATGTTCTTTATATATTTTGGATGTTAACCCCTTGTTCGATATGTCATTCACAAATATATTCTCCCATAATGTAGGATGCCTTTTTGTTCTGTTGATGGTGTCCTTTGCTGTACAGAAACTTTTTAGTTTGATCTAGTCCCATGAGTTCATTTTTGCTTTTGTTTCCCTTGCTCAAGGAGATGCGTTCAGGAAGAAGTTGCTCATGTTTATATTCAGGAGAGTTTTGCCTATGTTCTCTTCTAAGAGTTTTATGGTTTCATGACTTACATTAAAGTCTTTAATCCATTTTGAGTTTACTTTTGTGTGTGGGATTAAACAATGGCCCAGTTTCATTCTCTTGCATGTAGCTGTCCAGTTTTGCCAACACCACCTGTTGAGGAGGCTGTCATTTCCCCATTGTATGTCCATGGCTCCTTTATCATATATTAATTGACCATATATTCTTGGTTTTATATCAGGGCTCTCTAGTCTGTTCCATTGGTCTATGAGTCTCTTCTTGTGCCAGTACCAAATTGTCTTAATTACTGTGGCTTTGTAGGAGAGCTTGAAGTTGGGGAGCATAATCCCCCCAGCTTTATTCTTCCTTCTCAGAATTGCTTTGGCTATTCACGGTCTCTTGTGGTTCCATATGAATTTTATAACTATTTGTTCCAGTTTGTTGAAGAATGCTACTGGCATTTTGATAGGGATTGCATTGAATCTGTAGATTGCTTTAGGCAGGATGGTCATTTTGACAATATTAATTCTTCCTATCTATGAGCGTGGGATGTGTTTCCATTTATTGGTATCTTTAGTTTCTCTCATGAGTGTCTTGTAGTTTTCAGAATATAGGTCTTTCACTTCCTTGGTTAGGTTTATTCCTAAGTATTTTATTCTTTTTGATGCAATTGTGAATGGAATTGTTTTCCTGATTTTTCTCTCTGTTAGTTCATTGTTAGTGTATAGGAATGCAACAGATTTCTGTGTTTTAGTTTTGTGTCCTGCAACTTTGCTGAATTCAGATATTAGATATAGTAGTTTTGGAGTGGATTCTCTAGGGCTTTTTATGTACAATATCATGTCATCTGCAAACAGGGACAGTTTAACTTCTTCCTTGCCAATCTGGATGCCTTTTATTTCTTTGTGTTTTCTGATTGCTGTGGCTAGGACCTACAGTACTATATTGAATAGAAGTGGGGAAAGTGGGCATCCTTGTCTTGTTCTGATCTTAAAGGAAAAGCTTTCAGCTTCTCACTGTTAAGTATAATGTTGGCTGTGGGTTTGTCATATATGGCCTTTATTATGTTGAGGTACTTGCCCTCTATATCCATTTTGTTGAGAGTTTTTATCATGAATGGATGTTGAATTTTGTTGAATGCTTTTTCAGCATCTATGGAGATGATCATGTGGTTTTTGTCCTTCCTTTTGTTGATGTGGTGGATGATACTGATGGATTTTCAAATGTACCATCCTTGCATCCCTGGAATAAATTCTACATGATCATGATGGATGAATTTTTTATGTATTTTTGAATTTGGTTTGCTAATATTTTGTTGACTCTTTTTACATATATGTTCATCAGGGATATTGGTCTGTAATTTTCTTTTTTTGTGGTGTCTTTGCCTGGTTTTGGTGTCAGAGTGATGCTGGCCTCATAGAATGAGTTTTGAAGTATTCCCTCTTCTACTCTTTGGAAAACTTTAAGAAGTATGGGTGTTAGGTCTTCACTAAATGTTTGATAAAATTCAGCATTGAAGCCATCTGGTCCAGGAGTTTTGCTCTTAGGTAGGTTTTTGATTACCAGTTCACTTTTGTTGCTGGTAATTGGTCTGTTCAGATTTTCGATTTCTTCCTTGATCAGCCTTTGAAGGTTGTATTTTTCCAGAAAGTTGTCCATTTCTTCTAGGTTATCCAGTTTGTCAGCATATAATTTTTCATAGTATTCTCTATTAATTCTTTGTATTTCTGTGGTGTCCATAGTGATTTTTCCTTTCTCATTTCTGATTCTGTTTATGTGTGTAGACTCTCTTTTTTTCTTGATAAGTCTGGCTAGGTGTTTATCTATTTTGTTTATTTTCTCGAAGAAATAGCTCTTGTTTTCATTGATTCTTTCTATTGTTTTATTCCTCTTGATTTTATTTATTTCTGTTCTAATCTTTATTATGTCCCTCCTTATACTGACTTTGGGCCACATTTGTTCTTCTTTTTCTAGTTTCATTAATTGTGAGTTTAGACTGGTTATATGGGATTGTTCTTCTTTCCTGAGGTAGGCGTGTATTGAAATATACTTTGCTCTTAGCACAGCCTTGACTGCATCCCACAGATTTTGTGGTGTTGAATTATTATTGTCATTTATCTCCATATACTGCTTGATCTCTGTTTTTATTTGGTCGTTGATCCATTGGTTATTTAGGAGCATGTTGTGAAGCCTCCATGTGTTTGTGGGATTTTTCATTTTCTTTGCATAATTTATTTCTAGTTTCATACCTTTGTGGTCTGACAAACTGGTTGGTACAATTTCAATCTTTTTGAATTTACTTAAGCTCTTTTTGTGACCTAACATATGATCTATTCTTGAAAATGTTCCATGTGCACTTGAGAAGAATGTATATTCTGCTGCTTTTGGGTGTAGTGGTCTGTACATGTCTGTTAGTCCCATTTGTTCTAATGTGTTGTTCAGTGCCTCTGTCTCTGTCTCCTTACTTATTTTCTATCTGGTTGATCTGTCCTTCAGAGTGAGTAGAGTGTTGAAATCTCCTAGAATGAATGCATTGCATTCTATTTCCCCTTTTAATTCAGTTAGTATTTGTTTCACATATGTAGGTGCTCCTGTGTTGGGAGCATAGCTATTTATAACGGTTATATCTTCTTGTTGGAATTACCCTTTTATCATTATGTAATGTCCTTCTTTGTCTCTTGTGACTTTCTTTGTTTTGCTGTCTATTTTGTCTGATACAAGTACTGCAACTCCTGCTTTTTTCTATTAGTTGCATGAAAGATCTTTTTCCATCCTTTCACTTTTAGTCTGTGTATATCTTTGGGTTTAAAGTGAGTCTCTTGTAGGCAGCATATAGATGGTTCTTGTTTTTTTTTATCCATTCAGTGACTCAGTGTCTTTTGATTGGTGCATTCATTTCATTTACATTTAGGGTGATCATCAATAGGTATGTACTTATTGCCATTGCAGACTTTAGATTCATGGTTACCAAAGGTTCAAGGTTAGCTTCCTTAGTATCTAAGAGTCTAACTTAACTCACTTAATATACTATTACAAACACAATCTAAAGGTTCTTTCTTTTTCTCCTCCTTTTTCTTCCTCCCCCATTCTTTAAATATTAGGTATCATATTCTGTACTCTTTGTCTATCCCTTGATTGACTTTGGCAGTAATTTTAATTTTGCATTTTCTTAGTAATTAGCCTTTCTACTTTCTTTACTGTGGTTTATTACCTCTGGTGACAGCTATTAAACCTTAGGAACACATCCATCTATAGCAGTCCCTCCAAAATAGACTGTAGAGATGGTTTGTGGGAGGTAAATTCTCTCTGATTTTGCTTATCTGGAAATTGTTTAATCCCTCCTTCAAATTTAAATAATAATCTTGCCGGATAAGGTATTCTTGGTTTGAGGCCCTTCTGCTTCATTGCATTAAATACATCATGCCACTCCCTTCTGGCCTATAAGGTTTCTGCTGAGAGGTCTGATGATAGTCTGATGGGCTTTCCTTTATATGTGATCTTATTTCTGTCTCTGACTGCTTTTAGCAATCTTTCATTATCCGTGATCTTTGCCATTTTAATTACTATATATCTTGGTGTTGTCTTCCTTGGGTCCCTTGTGTTGGGAGATCTGTGCCCGTCCATGGCCTGACAGACTATCTCCTTCCCAGATTGGGGAAGTTTTCAGCAATTACCTTCTCAAAGACACTTTCTATCCCTTTCTCTCTCTCTTCTTCTTCTTCTGGTACCCCTATAATGCAAATATTGTTCCATTTGGATTGGTCACACAGTTCTCTCAATATTCTTTCATTCTTAGAGATCCTTTTTTCTCTCTGTGCCTCAGCTTCTTTGTATTCCTCTTCTATAGTTTCTATTTCATTTATCATCTCTTTCACCACATTGAATCCACATTTAATACCCTCCATTGTGCTCTTCAATGATTGGATCTCCAACCGTAATTCATTCTTGAGTTCTTGAATATCTTTCTGTACCTCCATGAGCATGTTAATGATTTTTATTTTGAACTGCCTTTCAGGAAGATTCATGAGATCAATGTCATTTAAATATTTCTCAGGAGTTGTATTAATAATTTTACTTTGAACCAGGTTCCTTTGGCATTTCATATTTGTATATAGCAGCCTCTAGTGTCCAGAAGCTTTACTCTCTGGAGCTGCTCAGCCCCTGCAGCAATGTCAGGTGTCACAGCGGAGTGGTATTGTTGCCTCGAGGGAGGGAAAAGCTGTTTCCTGTCTCCGGGCTGCAATGCTTGTCTCTACTGCCAGAACCAGTGTACCGAGCACACAGGTATAAGCCGCTATGCTTTGTGTTTGTAGTTGCTGTACACAGATCTTCCCTTTGGCTGGCCTAATGCCAGGGTAGGGTTTGCCGGTTTGCGAGCCAGGTGGAGCCAGAAGAAAGGCACAGTAGGCTGCCTGTCATGGAGGGGGTCCTTGGAGTTGTGTAGCCAGCCAGTGAGCTGGAGCAACTGGAAATCGTGAAAGCCCCCAACCTGCTGGGCAGAGTGCACCCAGACAATTTTGTCTACCTGTCCTTTCTCCTGAGCAGTAAGTTCTGTGCAGTCCTTGCCCCTTTATCAGCCATCTTGCTGTTAGGAAGTCTCTCAGACTGCCGGCCTTTCTTTTGTCCCAGAGCAGCCGGATATGGATCCCTGCTTTCCACAAGTGGCTAGAATCTCAGTCTCACCATGTATTCTGCCTGTTTTAGCAGTCTGACCCCCTAATCATGAGAGTACCATGTAAGCACCATGAAATGTAGGTTTGTGCTCTCAGAGCAGATCTCCGTAGTTAGGTATTCAGCGGTCCCAGGCCTCCACTCCCTCCCCCCACTGTTTCTCTTCCGCCGGTGAGCTGGGGTTGGGGAAGGGCTTGGGTCCCGCCAGGCCACAGCTTTGGTACGTTACCCTGTTTTGTGAGGTCTGCTCTTTTCTCCAGGTGTATGCAATCTGGCATAGTCCTCTTTTGTGTTGCTCTTTCAGGATTAGTTGTATTAATTGTATTTTCATATTATATGTGGTTTTAGGAAGAAGCCTCTGTCTCACCTCTCACACCACCATCTTTAATCCTCACGCAGCCAGTTGTTTTTCTATCAGAGTGTATTGCACCTCTGCCTCTTTCCAGAGTTATGACCAGAATCTAATAGGTTGGCAAGTTCGTTCAAGTCACTGCCAGAGACCCCAGCCATAACCATCTTCAGTCTCATGAACATCCAGCTCACAGGGCCTTGACTGCCCATTTTGCATACTCATCCCAGTCCCACATGATGCCCTTTCATTTAAGTTCAATGAGGATCCTGGCCATAGGAACCCAAACTTCCCCACATTCAGCTTATTAAGAAACTATGTGTATCCTATAGGCTTGTGAAATATTATCATTATAAATTCTAATTCCTACAGTGAGCCTGCATTAAGTAAATTATTGTCAAAGACACTTTCAGTCTCTGAGCATGATTTGTCCTGAACAAAACAGCCTAGCTTTGCTAATTATTTGTTGAATGGGTGAGTCTGTCCCCATATATACAGGGAGGGAGTAGTCCTTGAGGTAGATCCATGAAATGTCAGAAGTTTGGTGTGGGGAAAACAAAAGAAAATCCATTTTCTACAGAGTTTTAAAACTGCTGTGTTAGGGGATTGATGATGATTTTTCCCCTTTTCTATTTTTCTACATTTTCCAGTAAGAAAAATGGCAAAGCATAGAGGACAGTGAGAACTGAGGAAAGGGCTTTACATTTGATGACTTAATACTCTTTTCTAATGACCTTTAATAGAAGAGTTTCAGTAGAGTAATAAAAGCCAAAACTGTGGCAGTGAAAGGAGTAAGAGATAAATGATGGTGAATATAAGTTATACCTGACCAGTTTGTAGGTAAAAATAAAGGGAAAGATAAAACAGCTGATTAGAGAAAGTAGCTGAATTAACAGAAGCTTGTTAGTTGTGTGGAATTTTTTATGCTAATTAAAACCAGAAAAGGTCTGTGGGCTGAAGGGGAAGAAGGTGGTGGGAAAGAGATTCTAGAGATTTGTGAAGTTTTTGTCCTGAGACAGGAGGTAAGAGAGAAGATACATGACTAATAAGTGCTTGATAAATAATAATGTAATAAACAAGTCAGCATGATGAGGAGGCTGGGAGAACTTATATCTATCTCCAGGTGGTCCAAGCAACTAAGAACCAGGCACTTGTCCCCATGCAAAAATATGGAGCCATTGATACTGGAGAATCTAATATCAAGAAACTGGATTTTAATGTGAGATCCTTGTATTTTTAAAATTTGATATCTGATTTAAGCAAAAGTTTAAAAAGCAGCCAATATTCAGTCAATTGGCAACCATTTGGGAACTTGTATTTTTTAGTACCTGTTTTCCCAGACCATAGCTGCCAATACGGTATTTAACAGTTCACAAATACAACACCCATTTTAAGTGCATAATATGATTATTTTAATAAACTCACAGATATGTACAACCATTACCACAGACAATTCTAAAACATTTCATCATCTCAAAAGAGACCCCTGGACCCTTCACCTATCATCCTTGACATCCCCTGTTTCTGACCACTTCTCCACCACTAAGCAACCACTAATCCACTTTCTGTCTCCATAGATATTCCGGATATTTCATTTAAGTGAATCATATATTATGTGGTATTTTATGACTAGCTTCTTTGACTTAGGGGATGGTATTTTTTAAGTGAAGAAGTAGGATATGAAGAATTTGGAAGCCCTTTAATCTCAACACCAAAGCAAGTAGGGGAGAGAAGAGTATGTCAAGGTTGGAAATCCATTCTTTAGGAATGAGAGAAAGGCAAAGCTAGAAACAAGTCCTGAAGGCTTTCTGCCACCACATGGATAGGACACCTCAAAGATCACCTGTGTGAAAACTTTGATTTTGATTATCAATCTGCCTCAGGGCTGAGAGGTCACTGGTGTATACAAGTTTGTATCAGTTGTTTACACATCCAAGGTTTGATCTGATAATCCGTGCCTGTGCCCTGCCTGTGGCTGAAAATTATACATACCACTCTGTGTTGCACAGCCATTTTTCAGGACGCTATCCTTGAGTGAATCCTTGGTTCTAGTTACTGGCATTGCTCAGAACAGGCACAGAGAATAATCTAAGGATCCAACACATTTGGGATTTTCTGTTTGTAATAAAGGCAATCATTCAAAAACGTCCTCTGCAAAGAAGCAGAGCATTTTCAGGCAGCCAAGCACATCATTCCTAAGGGGGATGTGCTGACTATTGGCAGGTCGAGGTCAGGGTCTTGGTATTCATCAGAAATTTTTAAAACAATTTTTCCTCAACAGCCTACCAGGCACACAAAACTGGAATTTTCAGTAGAGTCACAAGAGCAAAAGAGCATCTTTAAAATACAGGCTGAGTTGGACACATATCTAATAAAGATTGCAAGACCACTGGGGGCTCCAAGAGCACGGGACATGGAGAAAATGCCAGTGTTAATTAGAATATAGTCAGGTCTGAAGATTGTCCCTTCACCAAGATGTTCAGGCTGCAGTTGGACCAAGCAATAGCCTTTGGTAGGCAGAGCACCCGCATCCTTGATGGGGTGAATGACAGCAATACTTGGCTCATTAGAAAAGTGGGCCCCATTCTAGCTTTCCAAAATTCCACCTAGGGATTGACTCTAAGAACCTTCTGGAAAAAAGTATTTTATTTAGGTATCAGTTAGGATTAGATGAGTGTCTAAAAGCCAAAGTAAGTATCTTCAGTGAGTTAGAAATGCATTTTCCTGCTGGGTGTCTGGAGGAAGGCGGTCCAGGGCTGTGAGCAGCAATTCTCCAAGGCCACCACAGTTGAGTCCTTTCACTGCACTGCTTTGCTGTCTCCAGGAATGTGGCCCTTGCAGTGGCTGGAGTTCTAGCCCCAAATTCTTGTTTCAGGCATCAGGTGAAAGAAAAGATGATGGAAGAAGTTCAAAAAGCACCTTCCCACTGTCCTTTAAGGAAGGTCCAGAGACTGCCATCTAACACTTCTGCTTACATTTTATGGGCCAGACTGAGTTATCTGGCCATATTCAGCTGCACAGGAGGTTAGGAACTGCACCTTTATTCTGTATGACTATACACAAAGTAAAATCTGGGCACGTTTTTATGTTGTAGAGAATGGGAGTGCCAATTCTTAGTTCCTGAGGCAGACTGGTAGCTGCCCCTCAACAACCAGATTAAAAAGGTGAAGAATGTGTTTTGGATTACTTGCCATTTATTAGTGACCAGGAACTTGAAGAAACAGAGTATTTAACAAGTTTTGTTGCCCAGGGAGAAGGGTAAGGGGGCCAGGAATGAACACATAACAGACATAGAGGGCTTCTAGCCTGTTTCCTGGGTATGCATTTGAGAATAATGAAGCCCAGGGAGGCTGTTTTTTCAAAGATTATGTTGTCTACCAGTAACTAGAACCTAAAACTGATTCCCAACTAGTGTCTTCCCTTTCCTTGTAGACATTCAGGGCCCTGCAGATGAGGGAGACTTCTCTATTTTGTAGAGGAGCCTGAGAATCTAAGAGACTGTTCACACTCTGGGATGGCCTGGTACAAAAAACAAAAAGAAAGAAAGTCCTGCTTATTAGTCTCTCTTCCCTTGCCGGTGCTGGTCATCTAAGTCAAGTCCCCACATTCTGTGAACCTTGACATCCTTCTACCTCAGGACAACATTCCCAGTAGGCTGTCTCGCCTCTGCTTGAATCTCTTGAGTGATGGGGGAGGCACTGTGAGGCAGCCCACTCTAACTTCATGTTGCTTTAGTTGTCACATAGTTTCTGATACAGAGGAGAAAACATCTTCCCTTCATTTTGTAACAAGGTTCTGGATGGATTATAAACCATGCCAAGAATACTGACATGTATTAATACCAAGATTTGGGACATATCCTGAAATCTGGAAATTTCCTTTAGTAATATAATTTGTAACCTAACTCAAAGCTACAGTTGAAAATCCAAAGCCATTCTCACTGCTGTGTTTGTGAGCCCATAGGTGATTGGTTGATAGGTTATACTCATTGCTGTTTAAGAGGCTAATTTAGTTTAAGAGAAAACAAGGAAACACCCTCTAAAATTGGGAGATGGAGGGACTGGAGGCTCTGAAGTATACTAGTATTTTTTGTTGTAGTGGAAAAAGCAAGAGCTACAAAATTGGAAAAGAAATGTCAAGGGTCTTGATTTTCTCAATTGCACATTCCAAGAACTTATTTTTATAATTAAAATCAAGGTATATGGTAAGTTTTATGTCATTTATATTTTATCACAGTAATTTTTTTAAGGGGGGAAAATTGCTGAGACGTCTTAAATTATTCTGGTTCTCTTCTCTAATCCCCATTATCTGAAGGAGCCCTGCCAATTAGTGACTCAAAGTTTTGTGCAATGGTTTGCTTTTGTAGCAGGTGTACTTTTTAAAACTCCTACATGGACTGGTAAACAAGAGGTAGGGACTTATATTTCTAGCCCTGGATCTTTAGAAAATTTTAAATATTTTTATGGTAAATAATTAGATTATCCCAGATGGCCATACACATTTGACTCTCCACAAACACAGCTTCCTGATAGATATTTGTTTTTTTAGGAAAATACACATTTTACTTAATGGCCAAGGACACAAATATAAACACACACATGTTCACACATACATATAACTAAAACAATATTTACTCTTACCATTTGGGATGTATTATGAAATTTTCTACTCTGTTCTTTTATTTTTTAAAATGCTGGTGTAGCACAGAGAAGACAAGTAGTGACTCTATAGCATCTTACTATGCTGATGAACAGTGACTGCAATGGAGTTGGGGGAGGGACCTTGATAATACGGGTGAGTGTTAAAACCAGTGTTGCTCATGAGAAACTTTTATAAGATTGTATATCAATGATACCTTAATAAAAAATATGCTGGTCACAACTTAGTAAACAAATTTTGCAAACATGAATATGTTACAACATATAACTTCTCCAAGGCATCATCAATGCTAACTTTTAGAGAAGTTTATAGTTTTTTTCTTTTTTAGAGTTTGTTCACAAGACTATTCTAGTGCTCAGAGAAAACAAAAATTAATATAGCCTCATTACCATGTATCCAGCCCAGACACAGCACACGCTTTCAGTGTGTTTAAGTCACCCACCTGCCCAGGTCCAGGAGCCAAGGAAATGACTGGCAGCTTTGTAACAGGACTTCGATGTGTGTCCTGCCCTTCTTATATGAAAGTCCTTCTTATGTGAATTATTTCATTTCATACTCACAACACCATGTGAGGTAGGCAGGGAAACAGTAAGGTTTACTTTACAGATGAAGTTAAGATTCAGACAGGTTAAGTGACTTTTCTAGTTATCAGAAGTCTAGCAAGAACCCATTAACTTTCAGGTGGAGGGCTCTTTTCCCTAAACCACATAACCTCTCAGAGTATGACCTCACCTCAGTTATTTTCACCACTTCATCCTCTTTTTCTTATTGTTGACTCAATACAACAGAAGACCTGATTCTAAACTTACCATGCCAAGTCTATTCTTCTTTTCTGATGAACACTTATGGCCACAGGAAGTATATTCTTTTGGAAAGCATTGTTTGCTTGGCTCTAGTCTAAAGGAACATAAGCAATGCAAAAGCCCTAAAGGCCAAGGAAACTGAAGAGAGAAAAGGATATAAAATGGAGGGTATTCATGAATTTTAGTCCCTTTAAGCTTCTACTTTTATGAGAGAGTTCAATGGAGAGCTTTAATGTAACAGACACTTGAGGGTTTTGAAGAGGATCTAAGTCTTCATGAAGTTATTCCAACTCACATCTTGAATGCGTAATTATGATAGGCCCCAGGGTCTTCAAACCCTTGTACTTGATGCTTTCCCAAAGTGCTAGGATTTGAATGCTACAATACAAACTGATCATGTTTTTGTCCTTACTGGTCCATGGGGTTCTTTAAATGAAGTCCGTGTTAGAGTCCATAGGTATCGGTGCTCTGCAAAACTGTTCGGGACCCAAGGCTCCAGGACGACCACCTTAGCCTCTCCCCACCCATCAAGACACCTCCACCACCAGGTACCACCTCCAAGGCATAACTTCCTCCTGACACATATTTTTAATAGAATTATATCAGTAAGGAAGGTGCGCTGTCATCATCAAACATGAGTGAAATTATACAGAAGTTTATCTGAATCATGACCAAAGATCTATGAAATTTGACTCATAGGCTCAGATGTTGAAGAGTATGTGAAATAAAGTCCTCCAGGAAAATATCGAAAAACCCAAGTTCCTACCCTCAAAGAAGGCCTTTCAAGGCCATTTCAAAAAAAGAATTTGTTTATGTTCCTTGTCCTTCTGTGTAGCAGTTATTCCACTTCTCTTGGGAAACTTATGACAGATCCACTTAACGGACTGCAATGTTTTTAAGGCCAAACCTGGCTGCCTTCCTTCCATCAATTTCCGCATGTCTTTCGACAGGCTGTACTCGTTCCATTCCCTGTAACACGGAAAGGGACAGTTTCCCGGACAATTACAGATAATTGTTTAGGTCCTCTTACCAATGAGATTGTGAGCCCCTTTTGAGTATTTTATGAATAGAGAGTCAAATAGTTGTTAGATAATGTGGGAAGTCAGAGGAAGGAACAATTAATTTCAGCTCCTGCATGAAAGGTAGGTCAGAGCTATTTTCATTATAAATGTTTCTAAGATGGCCCTGTAAAGATTTTCTTTTTGTCTGAAAGAACCTAGTGCAAACAATTCAAAGAAACTCCTTAGACTAGGAACAAACTCAGTGAGCAAGCCTTTGGCACAGAGAAAATTCAGATGTGGTCTGCCCAAGGTTCCACAATTATAACAAATACCAAATACCACTATCACCTTTTTTCCTACTGACCCACATTGAACATGAGTTGGGTTTGGCAAGGGGAGGGAGAGATCTGTGATACACCTAAGCTAAATCATTTTCTCCCAGTTGTTTTGAAGTGACAGCCAGAACAATGGCTTTAAGCTCTTTTTTTTTCCTATGGAAGTTTCATTGATATACAGTCTTATATTTGTTTCAAATATACAACCAGTGGTTAAACGATTACCCGTATTATTAAATCCTCACCCCTGCTAGTGCAGTTAAACTCATGTTCAGCTGCAGAACCTCCTCTTCCTTTTACAAACAAATTCTTACCCCTAATCCCTACATTTAGATTAAAACAGGCACAAGCACAGCTGTGCAGGTTGAAGCAGCAGGAGCCCGAGCCCTCCACTGAGCCCCCTTTCTTCCTGGAAGACCTTTGAGCCACATTAGCTGAACCGCAGACTCAGTGGGACAGTTTGAAAACCACTGACAACCTGACACAGCCTGGTGAAAATCCATGGAAAATGTGCTTGTGAAGCAAAATGTGCCCAGGAAAACCCCACACAGGCTCCCTGAGGTCTGTGTCTGTTTATTTTCTGCCTCCCCCACCCCTCGGGGAATGGGGAACTTCGCTGCACTGAGGATTGCACCACTGGGGACTCGGCCTTTCGCCTTTCACTTCTCCACTGGGGGCCTTTCAGTCAGTGTCTGCCTCAGCACATCTCTCTCTGGAGTACAAAGCTGTTTCACCTGGGAGGGGAGCTCTATGTTGTGATGAAGAAGCTGTGCTCTAGCGTCTGACTGCCAGGGTTCAAATCCAGGCTCCAGGACTTCTAGCTGCAGGAACCCTGATGTCTCTGATTCTCATCATGTCCCAAGTTTCCTCATCGGTGATACAGGGACAGTAAAGGCAGCTTGCATCCTAGGGTTGTTATAAGAATTTAATGAGATCTAAGTCTCCTAGAAGAGTGCCAGGCACAGAGTAAACGTTTGGTAAATTCTAGGTGTCATTAGGAGCACAAGCCTGTTTGCTTGCCTGATGTCTGCTGGTCAAGTGCCTCACTCCTTTTATTCCTGCTTTGCTGGGTCACCTGAACTTTCCTTGCAGACTCCAAGTGAAAACTGCCATCTCAGCAGTCACACCTACCAGTGTTCCTACACACGTGTAAGTCTGGGAAGTACTACAGAGCTCCAGGGGCCACGGCTTTCTTCCTGCTCTCTATGCAGCAAACCTTTAACCACATCTCCCAGGAGCTTCTAGAAACTCCAGTCTGTTGGTCCTAGTTTTCCCACAGATACTTTGTTTTTCAACCCTTAGTGTTGTTTTAGCTGACTTCTCCACCTTGTGTCATGAGAATCTGTTTCAAACAACTTTTAATTAGTACAAACAGGACCGGCTACATAAATTTCAGGACCTGTTGTTGCAAAATGAAAATATGGGGAGCCTTTTTCACAATTATTAAGAATTTTAAGGCATTGACCATATTTAAACAACTGCAAGGCCATTCTGTCACATATCCATGAAGGTAGCCCTGAGTAAAAACATCAACATATTAAAGCCTTTATGCAACAGTCAGGATGGGGGATATTCAATTTACACAATGAGATTTTTCTTTTTTGCATACAGGCTTGAGGGACAGAAAGTGTGTATGTTCCAAGGACACCTACCTGTTTATTCCTCCCACAGAAAATAGTTGTAAACAATAGACGAGAGATTCCATCTAAAGACCATTATAACAGATTCCTGCACATGGACCCCGGGCAGCAATGATTGAGAACAGCTGTGGAGGGGGCAGGGCTAAGTTCAGCCAGGGCACTCGGGGATTGGAAGACTCCTGTAGTTCCTGTTATGTCTGCGGCAGAAATTCAGACAGAGGGTCTTCAGAGCAGACCACTCTGGGTTCCAAGAGCAGCACTACTGATGAGATGTAGGATGATTCGGGTAAGTTAACATATGAGACCCGTTTCTCAGCTGTTCAATAGTAATACCACCTTCAGGGTTGCTGGGGTGTTAGAACTGTATGAAGCATTAGACATAGACACTTTATATAGAGAGCTGCTGTTAAATTGTTTTTTAAGCCAGTATTTCTCAGCAAATATTCATAGCAATCACCTGAACACCTTGTTAGAATGCAGAGTCTGATTCAACATAACTGGGCAGGGCACGAAGTTCTACATTTCTACTAGAAGTCCTAGGAGACACTGATGCTGCTGGTCTATGACCATACTTTATGCAGCAAGATTTAACTCATTTCTCTTTAACCACTATATACAAAAAATCATAAATTATTTTCCCTGGATCTCTTGAGTTTAATTGTAGCAAAGAAAAAAAAGTTTGATCGTATCTGTGAGAGCTGTTAGCCTTATATGGAACATAACCAGCTGTGTTAATCACCACTAATAAACTTAGCTGCCTGGGTTCCCAGAGTAGTTACACAAGAGAGGAAATGCTTGTAATGAAAAATATATAGAATAGATAAGGATTTTAGCATCATGGGAAACCTAAGAAAAGATATAAGTTGCATCATTATTTGAGAATGAGGAAAAAGAAGAGAGCCCAAAACCATATTTCTGAGCAATTCATGACACTAATGCAAAATTAATGTGATGCACTTCGGATGTTCCTGTGTGCAATATATTATGTAGGGTAGTGATGTGAAAAAACATATGTGATGTTTACAGTCTGTTGACAGGGACAGCTACACGAAGACACTAAGCAGTCAGAATGTAAATAGTTCCCCTTAGTGGGAAAGGTTTGCTAGGCACAGGGAGGATATTTTGGTTTGGAATACTTAGGAAAAGTACGGTTAGAAGGGGGATTTTCAAAGGACCAGTGAGTCTTGGTTTGAATATAGGGGGAATGTATAGGGAAATGTAATAATTTTAGTGCAATTATGCTAAAAAATGTGCCTCAAAAAGGGCATTGTTTAAGAATATCTGCTGTCAGTAACAAGGCGTCATTAACAGCCTTCTACAATGCAGGTAATGACCCTCAGCTGAGGGAGGTGGAGGTAAAAAAGCAGGTGGCCCATAGTGTAATCATTAAAAATAAGGAATTTGGAGTTGTATCTGAGTTCACACACAAATTTCAACAAGAATTAGCTGTATGACTTGGCAACACCATTCACTATTCACCCCAAATCTCTAATTTATTTATAAAATGATTTCATGTTTTCTTAACAGGATTGAAGTGGTGATTAAATGAGATAATTAGTGAAAAATAACCCACTGTATATTCCTTAGTACATGGTTCATGATAAATGTTTGATAAATAATAAGTATTAACATATTTGAAAATGAAAGGAGAAAGGCCAGCCAAAAAGAAAGAAAGAAAGAAAGAAAGAAGCCTCACTGTGGTCACAGCAGTGTTTAGGACCAAGAATTTCTAGGAGGTGAAGGGGGTCACACCAACTGGAACTCCAAGATGTTTGGAAGCACAGAGCTTCAGTTTAAACTGGCAATGACAACACACAGAAAATTTTAGTCCTTTCACAGAAACAAAACTGTGGATGGTTGCTATGTGTGCACCTGGGTTGACTGCTCCTCCCTGGATCTTGAATCTTCAGACTCCCAGGAGCCCTGCTTAAGTAGGTAGCTCCTCCCTATTAGGAGCTGGTGCTCTTCTGCTCAAAGACTATATAGAAACCTTTTCCTTGCGAGACTTGTGCCTGTCTCAGGATTGGGCCCTACTTACCCACTTGGCCACTGGACCTATAACTGTAAATTGCAACAAACACAGCCAGGGGCATGCTGGACATAGGGAGAAACGGGACCAAACCCCAAAGGAGCTATAGGACCTAGCCATCTTTTATAAACATGAACTGGGAGATTATGAATGGGATGGTTTCTGAGGGTGGTGGATCAAGGGGTCAGAGAATATTGTTTGAAAAGAGCTTATCAATTTCAGAAACTCTTCTAGGATACATGATTTGAAAATTGTAGCAAGGATACCAAGAGATAAACACACTCCTAGGTTAGCTCTTAAAAGCATGGAAAAAGCAATAGCTTACACTAAGCAAGAAAAGAAATACCAGAGTTGCCATGGCATGTGATAGAGAATAAAAGGCTCAGAGAAGTACCCATTCTAGAGTGGGCACACTGTGTAAAGCTAGAAAACCCACCGGACGTCTATGTTCCATAGGATACATGATTTACCAAAGCAATAAGGATTTTCTTGATAAGGCCACTAGCATTAGTGAGAAGTTCTGTGTTGGCACTCCTCAGCAGGCCAGGGCTGACTGTAGGAAATGCCTTTACAGGGTGGGGCTCACTGATAATAAGACATCCCACCCACATTGCATACAATAGAGAACAGGTCATGGGACTTAGTCATCCAAAGCCATGTAGGTGAATTATCATAATGTATGGAAAGGCCAAAAGTGTAATGGATGGATCTGACTTGCAGATAAGTGTGGAGCTGATTAATAGAAAACAGTGTCTCTAAGGAAAAAATAGAAGGGCACCCAACAATGGCACTATGCAATCTGTGTAATCAAACAAAGTCAGGGGTGGATGATTTCAAAATTGACAGCAGTTGCTCCAATATATAGTCATGATCCATTGTCCGGTTTCCAGATCTAAACTGTTTCTCAGGTCTGGAACCCAAAGACTAAAGGGGTCAGGTGCCAAGGACTCGGCAGCATGTGGCAAGGGCACATGGAGACAATTCCTCAGGCTTTCTCCAGGGCCATGTGCATAGATGTGCGCCATGGAGAGGGGGCTGCTGGACAGGGTCGGGGTGACACTGATGCCAGGAAAGCTGAAGCGTCGTCATGACTCCGTTAGAACGGAGGCATAAGGGGACCAAGGAATAAATGGATTCAGTGGATAAATCAACATTTCAAACTGAAGGTTTGTGTCTTATACTCAGGAAAATCCTGTTCCTTTTTTTCTTTCTCTCCTCCATTTTCCATATTTTAGAATGATAGACCTAATTTTCTGGATTCATCTTTCCATTTTTCTCATATGTTATGGCTTTGTAATATGGAAAATTTCTTTATATTTTAGTATTTTTATAAGCTTATTTTTGCAATAGTTTTTAATCTCAACTTTATTGAGGTTTAATGTACATACAGTAAAAATGCATCCATTTTGGATGTACAGTTTTATGGGTTTTGACACATGTATACATCTGTGTGTCTACCCCTGCAGTCAAGATGTGGGACATTTCCATTACTCCAGAAAGTTCCCTTATGCCTCTTTGTTGCTAATACCATCCTCCTTGCACTGTAACTACTGATCTCTTTTCTGTCACTATAGATTTGTTTTCCTCTCTAAAATGTCACTTAAAGGAATCATGCAGTATATATTCTTTTCTTTTACTGAGCATGTTAGTGAGATCCAAAGTGTATGTCTCAATCTGCTGATTTTATCAAGCAGTTTTTTATTGTATGGATACACCATGATTTGCCTAATCATTCATTATTTGAACTTTGGGTAGTTTCTAGTTTTAGGCTATTATGAACAAAGCTGCTATGAATATTCACATACAAGTTCCTTTGTGTGGACATGTTTCTGTATCTTGTTGGTATATACTTAGAGGAATTGATGTCAAATGGCAAGTGTAAGTTTAACTTTGTAAATTTTTTCTACTGAAGTATAGTTGACATGCATACTAGGTCAGGTGTACAACATAGTGATTCAACATTTATATATATTATGAAATCATCATAAGTCTAGTTACCATCTGTCACCATGCAAAGTTATTACAATATTATTGACTAAATTCCTTATACTGTATTTTACATCTTGATGATTTATATTATAACTGGAAGTTCATACCTCTTAATCCCCTTCACCTGTTTTGCCCACTACACCCAAATCCCCCTCTGGCAACCACCAATTTATTCTGCATTTATGAGTCTGTTTCTGTTTTGTTCATTTGTTTTTAGATTCCACATATAAGTGAAATTATTCAACATTTGTCTTTATTTGACTTACTCAGTATAATACCCTCTAGGTCCATCCATCTTGACACTAATAGCAAGATTTCATTCCTTTTTATGGCTGAGTAATTTTCCACTGTGTGTGTGTGTGTGTGTGTGTGTGTGTGTGATAGACAGATCTTCATCTATCAGTAGATACATGGGTTGCTTCTACATCTAGGCTTTTGTGAATAATGCTGCAATGAACATAGAGGTGGATGTATCTTTTCAAATTTGTGTTTTCCTTTTACTTGGAAAAACACCCAGATGTGGAATTGCTGGATCATATGGTAGTTCCATTTTTATTTTTTGAGGAACATACATACTGTTTTCCATAATGGCTGCACCAGTTTACATACTCGCCAGCATTGCATGAGGGTTTCTTTTTCTCCACATCCTCACCACTACTTGTTTCCTGTCTTTTGGATAGTGGCCATTCTAACTGGTGTGAGGTGATATCTCAGTGTGGTTTTGATTTGCATTTCCCTGATTATTAGTAATGTGGAACATCATTTCATGGTTTGTTGACCATCTTTATATCTTCTTTGGAGAAATTACAATTCAGGTCCTTTGCTCATCTTTTAATTGGATTATTTTTCCGGTGTTCAGTTGTATGAGTTCTTTATATATTTTGCATACTAACTCCTACCGAATATATTGTTTGCAAATATCTACTCTGATTCAGTAGGTTGATGTTTGTTTTGTGGATGGTTTACTTCCCTGTGCAAAACCTTTTTAGCTTGATGTAGTCCTATTTATTTTTGCTTTTGTTTCCCTTGCCTGGGGAGAAAGATCCACAAAAATATTGTTGTGATTGATGCCCATGAGTTTACTGCCTATGTTTCTTTTATGAGTTTTATGGTTTCAGGTCTTCTATTTAGGTTTTTAATTTATTTTGAGTTCTTTTTGTGTATTATATAACACAGTCCAGTTTCATTCTTTTGATGTAGTAGCTGTCCAGTTTTTCCAACACCATTTATTGAACAGACTGCTTCTTCCCCATTGTACATTCTTGCCTCCATTGTTATAGATTAATTAACCATATGAGTTTGGGTTTATTTCTGGGCTCTAAATTCTGTTCCATTGACATATGAGTCATACAGTTTGATATATGAATGAAACTGTTTTGATTACTATGGCTTTGTAGTATAGTTTGAAATCAGAGAGCAAGATACCTCCACCTTTGTTCTTCTTTCTCAAGGTTGCTTTGGCTATTCAGGGACTTTTTTGGTTCTAAAAATGTTAGGTTATTTTTTCTAGTTCTGTGAAAAATGCCATTCATATTTTGATAGGGTTTGCATTGAATCTATAGATTGCTTCATGTACAATGGACACTTTAGCAGTATTAATTTTCCCTATCCAGGACCATGGTACATCTTTCTGTTTCTTTGTATCATCTTCAATTTCTTTAATCAATGTCTTGTAATTTTCAAATACAGGTCTCTTACCTCTTTGACCAAGATTTATTACTAGACATTTTATTCTTTTTGATGCAATTGTAAATGAGATTACTTTCTTTTTTTTTTTTAAGGTATCATTGATATACAGTCTTACAAAGTTTTCATAAGAAAAACAATGTGTGGTGGAGCCAAGATGGCGGCGTGAGCAGAGCAGCGGAAATATCCTCCCAAAACCACATATATCTATGAGAATATAACAAAGACAACCCTTCCTAGAATAAAGACCAGAGGATACAGGAAAACATCCAGACCACATCCTCACCTGAGAGAACCCAGCGCCTCGCGAAGGGGGTAAGATACAAGCCCCGGCCCCGCGGGACCCGAGCGCCCCTCCCCCCAGCTCCCGGCGGGAGAACAATAGGCAGAGCGGGAGGGAGCCGGAGCCCAGGACTGCCGAACACCCAGCCCCGCCATCCGGGCCAGAGTGCAGCCACAGTACGTGCTCAGGGGGCCCTGGATGCTAGGGAAAGAGGGCAGCAAGAACAGTGAGCGGGCAACAGAGGCTGGGTGCCGGAGGACATAAGAAAAGCACGCGACAATTTTTTTTTTCTGCTTTGTTTTGGCGAGCGCTTTTTGGAAGTCTTAAAGTGATAGGGCCCCCAATACTAGGGAAACAGGGCAGCAATAATAGTGAGCAGGCACCGGTGGCCTGGCGCTGGAGGACACCAGAAAAGCGCGCGACCATTTTTTTTTTTTTCCTGTTTTGTTCTGGTGAGCGCTTTTTGGAAGTCTTAAAGGGATAGGGCTCCCAATACTAGTGAAACAGGGCAGCAAGACTGATGAGCAGAGGCCTGAGGCTGGCGCCGGAGAATAAAGAAAAACGAGCGGCCACTTTTTTTTTAAATTTTTTAAATTTTTCTTTTTTTTGTGGTCGTTTTGTTTTGGCAGGTGCTTTTTGGAAGTCTTAAACGGGCAGGGTGGGACACTTAATCCAGAGATAGGTAATCTGGGGATCTCTGGGCACCCTAAACCCTGGGCTGCAGGGAGCAGGGAGGCCCCTTACGGAGATAAATACCCTCCAGGCCACTCCCCCTCCAACGCGACTCCACCACTTTGGAGCAGAGCCCGAACCAGGCCACACCCACAGCAACAGCAGAGATTAACTCCATAGCAGCCCGGCAGGAAGCAGAAACCATGTCTGCGCGCAGCTGCCCAGCACAAGCCACTAGAGATCGCTGTTCTCCCAGGAGAGGAGGGCCACAAACCAACAAGAAAGGAAGTTCTTCCAGCCGTCACTCGTCCCAGTTCTGCAAACTATTCCTATCACCATGAAAAGGCAAAGCTACAGGCAGACAAAGATCACAGAGACAACACCAGAGAAGGAGACAGACCTAACCAGTCTTCCTGAAAAAGAATTCAAAATAAGAATCATAAACATGCTGACAGAGATGCAGAGAAATACGCAAGAGAAATGGGATGAAGTCCGGAGGGAGATCACAGATGCCAGAAAAGAGATCGCAGAAATGAAACAAACTCTGGAAGGGTTTATAAGCAGAATGGATAGGGTGCAAGAGGCCTTTGATGGAACTGAAACCAGAGAACAGGAACGCATGGAAGCTGACATAGAGAGAGATAAAAGGATCTCCAGGAATGAAACAATATTAAGAGAACTGTGTGACCAATCCAAAAGGAAAAATATCCGTATTTAGGGATTCCAGAAGAAGAAGAGAGAGGAAAAGAGATGGAAAGTATCTTAGAAGAAATAATTGCTGAAAACTTCCCCAAACTGGGGGAGGAAATAATAGAACAGACCACAGAAATACACAGAACCCACAACAGAAAGGATCCAAGGAGGACAACACCAAGACACATAATAATTAAAATGGCAAAGATCAAGGACAAAGAAAGAGTTTTAAAGGCAGCTAGAGAGAAAAAGGTCACCTATAAAGCAAAACCCATCAGGCTAACATCAGACTTCTCAACAGAAACCCTACAGGCCAGAAGAGAATGGCATGATATATTTAATGCAATGAAACAGAATGGCCTTGAACCAAGGACACTGTATCCAGCACGACTATCATTCAAATATGACGGTGGGATTAAACAATTCCCAGACAAACAAAAGCTGAGGGAATTTCCTTCCCACAAACCACCTCTACAGGACATCTTACAGGGACTGCTCTAGATGGGAGCACTCCTAGGAAGAGCACAGCACAAAACACCCAACATATGAAGAATTGAGGAGGAGGAATAAGAAGGGAGAGAAGAAAAGAATCTCCAGACAGTGTATATAACAGATCAATAAGCGAGCTAAGTTAGGCAGTAAGATACTAAAGAGGCTAACCTTGAACCTTTGGTAACCACAAATTTAAAGCCTGCAATGGCAATAAGTACATATCTTTCAATAGACACCCTAAATGTTAATGGGCTGAATGCAACAATCAAAAGACATAGAGTAACAGAATGGATAAAAAAGCATGATCCATCTATATGCTGCTTACAAGAAACTCACCTCAAACCCAAAGATATGTACAGACTAACAGTCAAGGGATGGAAAAATATATTTCAAGCAAAAAACAGCGAGAAGAAAGCAGGGGTTGCAGTACTAATATCAGACAAAATAGACTTCAAAACAAAGAAAATAACAAGAGCTAAAGAAGGACACTACATAATGATAAAGGGCTCAGTCCAACAAGAGGATATAACCATTCTAAATATATATGCACCCAACACAGGAGCACCAGCATATGTGAAACAAATACTAACAGAACCAAAGGGGGAAATAGACTGCAATACATTCATTCTAGGAGACTTCAACACACCACTCACCCCAAAGGATAGATCCACCGGGCAGAAAATAAGTAAGGACACGGAAGCACTGAACAACACAGTAGAGCAGATGGACCTAATAGACATCTATAGAACTCTACATCCAAAAGCAGCGGGATATACATTCTTCTCAAGTGCACATGGAACATTCTCCAGAATAGACCACATACTAGGCCACAAAAAGAGCCTCAGAAAATTCCAAAAGATTGAAATACTACCAACCAACTTTTCAGACCACAAAGGCATAAAATTAGAAAAAAACTGTACAAAGAAAGCAAAGAGGCTCACAAACACATGGAGGCTTAACAACACGCTCCTAAATAATCAATGGATCAATGACCAAATCAAAATGGAGATCCAGCAATATATGGAAACAAATGACAACAACAACACTAAGCCCCAACTTCTGTGGGATGCAGCAAAAGCAGTCTTAAGAGGAAATTATAAAGCAATACAAGCATATTTAAAAAAGGAATAACAATCCCAAATGAATGATCTAATGTCACAATTATCAAAATTGGAAAAAGAAGAACAAATGAGGCCTAAGGTCAGCAGAAGGAGAGATATAATAAAGATCAGAGAAGAAATAAATAAAATTGAGAAGAATAAAACAATAGCAAAAATCAATGAAGCCAGGAGCTGGTTCTTCGAGAAAATTAACAAAATAGATAAGCCTCTAGCCGGACTTATTAAGAAGAAAAGAGAGTCAACAGAAATCAACAGTATCAGAAATGAGAAAGGAAAAATCACGACGGACCCCATGGAAATACAAAGAATTATTAGAGAATACTATGAAAACCTATATGCTAACAAGCTGGGAAACCTAGGAGAAATGGACAACTTCCTAGAAAAATACAACCTTCCAAGATTGACCCAGGAAGAAACAGAAAATCTAAACAGACCAATTACCAGCAACGAAATTGAAGCGGTAATCAAAAAACTACCAAAGAACAAAACCCCCGGGCCAGATGGATTTACCTCAGAATTTTATCAGACATACAGGGAAGACATAATACCCATTCTCCTTAGAGTTTAACAAAAAATAGAGGAGGAGGGGATACTCCCAAACTCACTCTATTAAGCTAACATCACCCTAATACCAAAACCGGGCAAAGACCCCACCAAAAAAGAATACTACAGACCAATATCCCTGATGAATGTAGATGCAAAAATACTCAACAAAATATTAGCAAACCGAATTCAAAAATACATCAAAATGATCATACACCATGACCAAGTGGGATTCATCCCAGGGATGCAAGGATGGTACAACATTCGAAAGTCCATCAACATCATCCACCACATCAACAGAAAGAAAGACAAAAACCACATGATCGTCTCCATAGATGCTGAAAAAGCATTTGAGAAAGTTCAACATCCATTCATGATAAAAACTCTCAGTAAAATGGGAATAGAGGGCAAGTACCTCAACATAATAAAGGCCATCTATGATAAATCCACAGCCAACATTATACTGAACAGCGAGAAGCTGAAAGCATTTCCTCTGAGATCGGGAACTAGACAGGGATGCCCACTCTCTCCACTGTTATTTAACATAGTACTGGAGGTCCTAGCCACGGCAATCAGATAAAATAAAGAAATACAGGGAATCCAGATTGGTAAAGAAGATGTTAAACTGTCACTATTTGCAGATGACATGATACTGTACGTAAAAAACCCTAAAGACTCCACCCCAAAACTACTAGAACTTATATTGGAATACAGCAAAGTTGCAGGATACAAAATCAACACACAGAAATCTGTGGCTTTCCTATACACTAACAATGAACCAACAGAAAGAGAAATCAGGAAAACAAGTCCATTCACAATTGCATAAAAAAAAAAAAACCTAGGAATAAACCTAACCAAAGAAGTGAAAGACTTATACTCTGAAAACTACAAGTCACTCTTAAGAGAAATTAAAGGGGACACTAACAGATGGAAACTCATCCCATGCTCGTGGCTAGGAAGAATTAATATCGTCAAAATGGCCATCCTGCCCAAAGCAATATACAGATTTGATGCAATCCCTATGAAACAACCAGCAACATTCTTCAATGAACTGGAACAAATAATTCAAAAATTCATATGGAAGCACCAACGACCCCGAATAGCCAAAGCAATCCTGAGAAAGAAGAATAAAGTAGGGGGGATCTCACTCCCCAACTTCAAGCTCTACTATAAAGCCATAGTAATCAAGACAATTTGGTACTGGCACAAGAGCAGAGCCACAGACCAATGGAACAGACTAGAGAATCCAGACATTAACCCAAACATATATGGTCAATTAATATTTGATAAAGGAGCCATGGACATACAATGGCGAAATGAGTCTCTTGAACAGATGGTGCTAGCAAAACTGGACAGCTACATGTAGGAGAATGAAACTGGACCATTGTCTAACCCCATATACAAAAGTAAACTCAAAATGGATCAAAGACCTAAATGTAAGTCATGAAACCATTAAACTCTTGGAAGAAAACATAGGCAAAAACCTCTTAGACATAAACATGGGTGACCTCTTCTTGAACATATCTCCCCGGGCAAGGAAAACAACAGCAAAAATTAGTAAGTGGGACTATATTAAGCTGAAAAGCTTCTGTACAGCAAAAGACACCATCAATAGAACAAAAAGGATCCCTACAGTATGGGAGAATATATTTGAAAATGACAGATCCGATAAAGGCTTGACGTCCAGAATATATAAAGAGCTCACACGTCTCAACAAAGAATAAACAAAAAACCCAATTAAAAAATGGGCAGACGAACTGAACAGACAGTTCTCCAAAAAAGAAATACAGATGGCCAACAGACACATGAAAAGATGCTCCACCTCGCTAATTATCAGAGAAATGCAAATTAAAACTACAATGAGGTATCACCTCACACCAGTAAGGATGGCTGCCATCCAAAAGACAGAGAACAACAAATGTTGGTGAGGCTGTGGAGAAAGGGGAACCCTCCTACACTGCTGGTGGGGATGTAAGTTAGTTCAACCATTGTGGAAAGCAGTATGGAGGTACATCAAAATGCTCAAAACAGACCTACCATTTGACCCAGGAATTGCACTCCTAGGAATTTACCCTAAGAATGCAGCAATCATGAATGAGAAAGATCAGTGCACCCCTATGTTTATCGCAGCACTGTTTTCAATAGCCAAGAATTGGAAGCAACCTAAATGTCCATCGATAGATGAATGGATAAAGAAGATGTGGTACATATACACAATGGAATGCTACTCAGCCATAAGAAAAGGGCAAATCCAACCATTTGCAGCAACATGGATGGAGCTGGAGGGTATTATGCTCAGTGAAACAAGCCAAGTGGAGAAAGAGAAATACCAAATGATTTCACTTATCTGTGGAATATAAGAACAAAGGAAAAACTGAAGGAACAAAACAGCAGCCGAATCACAGAACTCAAGAATGGTCTAACAGGTACCAACGGGAAAGGGACTGGGGAGGATGGGTGGGCAGGGAGGGATAAGGAGGGGGAGAACAAGGGGGTATTAAGATTAGCATGCATGGGGGGGTAGGAGAAAAGGGAGGGCTGTACAACACAGAGAAGGCAAGTAGGGATTCTACAACATTTTGCTATGCTGATGGACAGTGACTGTAAAGGGGTTTATAGGGGGGACCTGGTATAGGGGAGAGCCTAGTATACATAATATTCATCATGCAAGTGTAGATTAGTGATACCAAAAAAAAAAAAAAGGGCAGTTCCTGTGTGGTAATCTCCAATGAGTTCTAACCAAGTGTATAAAGGGCATATAAAAGTGTAGGCAAAGGGTCTGTTTGTGTTTATACAGAGGATCAAAGCCTAATTGGGCTACCCCGAAAATGAACTAAGATACGATATGAAAGAGAACTTCCAACATCAGCACTCTCTGGAAGACTCATGCCAGAAGATGATCATCAAAAAACCCCAACAAAGATCCACGCACTGCTACAGCCGTAGATGCACTCATCCCACCAGCTCCTGGACTTGCCATGGGAATGAGGAAGGAGATATCTAAGCTGGCCTGTGCATACAGTAAAACAACAAATTTGACTGGATCTATACTCTTGGAACTCAATCAAGAATTAGGAGAAGTGCAAATTGTAGCGCTCCAAAATCTTACAACTACAGACTATTTACTGTTAAAAGAACATAAGGGATGTGAACATTCCCCAGGAATGGGTTGTTTTAATTTGTCTGATTTCTCTCAGACTGTTCAAGTTCAGTTGGACAATATCCACCATATCATAGATAAGTTTTCACAAATGCCTAAGGTGCCTAACTGGTTTTCTTGGTTTCACTGGAGATGGCTGGTAATTACAGGTATGCTTTGGTTATGTAACTATACTCCTATTATGTGAATGTGTGCACACAATTTAAGTAGTAGCTTAAAACCTATACATGCTGAAGTTACTCTACAAGAAGATATGTCAAAGAAATAATCAATCTTCCCAGGTTTTCTGCCGCCTGCTACTTCTATAGCTTCTTCCTTCCTAATTACAACCCTTAAATAGAATTCTTGCCTCATATCAAATTTACCGAGTATCATAATTCTTCCAAGTGGTAAAGAGACCTCAAGACAAATGCTGGGCATAGAAGCTACAGGGCATAAATATGCAAAGAAATAAAAAGCTAACCATTTCAAACAATAAGGCTTCTCTCTCACTTACCAACTTTACATTTCCCTGTATGGCCCCGGAAGATGACTGGTTAGCCAGAGACGGGTAAGATTCCTCAAGGGCGGAATAACCTAAGACAGGCACAGTCACAGGGGGGTCATCAGGTGAGAAATTGGGGATCAACAGAGGTGAGGCTTAGAACCTCACCCCCCCTGTTCTGAGGGAAATCTTCTGCCTCCGTGGATGTTTTATTGCCCTTGTCTAGGTTGGAATAACCCATAGTCTACAGGCACACACTTGATCATCTACATTTGCTCTCTTACAACACTAAACTATGTTTTCTACCTTTATCTTGTATCTACCTACCACTTCAGCATTTTATTAAAAATAATAATAATAAAGAGAGAAATGTGGTATCCACATATAAATCAAGTATAAAAACTGAATGAGTATTCATATTTGAACTGACTGTTTAGAGTTCATAATGCATGAGCAAAACCGAAGGTTTCAGTGATGGCTGCCCTTGTACTGTTCACCATGTAAGAACTTATTCACTATGTAAGAATTTGTTCTCCATATTAGAATTTGTTTGTTATGCCTCAGAAGATTGGAGACTGATGAAAATTGGGCTCTTGGGTGGATTAATGATTGTGCATTGAGCATTGACGCCCCTATACAGAATTTTATTGTTGTTAACAACCATTTGATCAATAAATATGAGAGATACCCTCACAAAAAAAAAATATATATATATATACACTTCTAATGGTAAAATAATAAGTAACCAGGATGTAATGAATATAGTCAAAATATTGTAACAGCTTGGTATGGTGATAGCTGGTACCTAGAATTGTCATTCATGTATATAAATGTTGAATCACTATGTTGTACACCTGAAACTAATGTAATGTAATACTGTGTGTCAACTACCCTTCAATAAAAAAATAATTATTAAAAAAAAAAGAAAAACAATGTGGTTACTACATTCACCCATATTATTGAGTCTCCCCCATAACCCATTACAGTCACTGTCCATCAGTGTAGTAAGATGCCACAGAGTCACTACTTGTCTTCTCTGTGCCACACTGTCTTCCCTGTGACCCCCCCACACACCATGTGTACTAATCATAATACCCTCATTCCCCTTCTCCCTCCCTCCCCACCTACCCTCCTCCATCCCTTCCCTTTGGTAATCACTAGTCCCTTCTTAAAGTCTGTGAGTCTGCTGCTGTTTTGTTCCTTCAGTTTTCCTTCATTGTTATACTCCACAAATGAGGGAAATCATTTGGTATTTGTCTTACTCTGCCTGACTAATTTCACTGAGTATAATACCCTCCAGCTCCATCCATGCTTCTGCAAATCATAGGATTTGTTTCTTTCTTATGGTTGAATAATATTCCATTGTGTATATGCACCACTTCTTCTTTATCCATTCATCTACTGATGGACACTTAGGTTGCTTCCATATCTTTCCTATTATAAGTAGTGCTACAATAAACATAGGGGTGCATATGTGTTTTTGAATCTAAAAACTTGTTTTCTTTGGGTAAATTCCTGGAATGGAACTCCCGGGTCAAATGGTATTACTATTTTTAGTTTTTTGAGGAACCTCCATATTGCTTTCCACAATGGTTGAACTAGTTTACATTCCCACCAGCAGCATAGTAGTTTTTCCCTTTCTCCACATCCTCACCAACATTTGTTGTTGTTTGTCTTTTGCATGTTGGTCAACCTAACTGATGTGAGGTGATATCTCACTGTGGTTTTAATTTGCATTTCTCTGATGATTAGTGATGTGGAGCATCTTTTCATGTGTCTGTTGGCCATCTGAATTTCTTCTTTGGAGAACTGTCTGTTCATATCCTCTACCCATTTTTTAATAGAGTTATTTGATTTTTTAGTGTTGAGGCATGTGAGATCTTTATATATTTTGGATGTTAACCCCTTGTCAAATATGTTGTTTACAAATATATTTTCCCTTACTGTAGGATGCCTTTTTGTTCTGCTGATGGTGTCCTTTGCTGTACAAAAGTTTTTTAGCTTGATGTAGTCCTATTTGTTCATTTTTGCTTTTGTTTCCCTTCCTGAGAAGATGCATTCAGGAAAAAGCTGCTCATGTTTATATTTAAGAGATTTTTCCTATATTTTCTTCTAAGAGTTTCATGGTTTCATGATTTATTTTCAGGTCTTTGATCCATTTTGAGTTTACTTTTGTGTATGGAGTTAGACAGTAATCCAGTTTCATTCTCTTGCATGTACCTGTCCAGTTTTGCCAACACCAGCTGTTGAGTAGGCTGTCATTTCCCCATTGTATGTCCATCGCTCCTTTATTGTATATTAATTGACCATATATGCTTGGGTTTCTATCTGGGCTCTGTATTCTGTTTCAGTGGTCTATGGATCTGTTCTTGTGTCAGAACCAAATTGTCTTGATTACTGTGGCTTTGTAGTAGAGCTTGAGGTGGGAGAGCATATTCTCCCAGCTTTATTCTTCCTTCTCAGGATTGTTTTGGCTATTTGGGGTCTTTTGTGGTTCCATACAAATTTTAGAACTGTTTGTTTCAGTTTGTTGAGGAATGCTGTTGGTATTTTGATAGGAATTGCGTTGAATAGGTAGATTCCTTTAGACAGAATGGCCATTTTGACAATATTAATTCTTCCTATCCATGAGCATGGGATGTATTTCCATTTATTGGTGTCTTCTTTAATTTCTCTCATGAGTGTCTTATAGTTTTCAGTGTATAGGTCTTTCACTTCCTTGGTTATGTTTATTCTTAGGTGTTTTATTCTTTTTGTTGCAATTGTGAATGGAATTATTTTCCTGATTTCTCTTTCTGCTAGTTCGTCATTAGTGTATAGGAATGCAACAGATTTCTGTGTACTAGTTTTGTATCCTGCAATTTTGCTGAATTCAGATATTAGATCTAGTAGTCTTGAAATGGATTCTTTAGGGGTGTTTTTATGTACAATATCATGTCATCTGCAAATAGTGACAGTTGAACTTCTTCCTTACCAATCTGAATGCCTTCTGTTTCTTTGTGTAGTCTGATTACCATGGCCAGGACCTCCAGTACTATGTTGAATAAAAGTGGGGAGAGTGGGCATCCTTATCTTGTTCCTGATCTTAAAGGAAAAGCTTTCAGCTTCTTACTGTTAAGTATGATGTTGGCTGTGGGTTTGTCATATATGGCCTTTATTATGTAGAGGTACTTGCCCTCTATACCCATTTTGTTGAGAGTTTTTACCATGAATGAATGTCGAATTTTGTCAAATGCTTTTTCAGCATCTGTGGAGATGATTATGTGGTTTTTGCCCTTTTTTTTTGATGTGATGGATGATGTTGATGGATTTTCTAACATTGTACCATCCTTGCATCCCTGGAATAAATCCTACTTGATCATGTTGGATGATCTTTTTGATGTATTTTTTTAATTCAGTTTGCTAATATTTTATTGAGGATTTTTGCATCTATGTTCATCAGGAATATTGGTCTGAAATTCTCTTTTTTTGTGACTTCTTTGCCTGGTTTTGGTAGTAGAGTGATGCTGGCCTCATAGAATAAGTTTGGAAGTATGCCCTCCTCTTTTACTTTTAGAATACTTAAAGAAGGATGGTTATTAGCTCTTCTTTAAATGTTTGGTAGAATTCAGCTGTGAAGCCATGTCCTGCTTGGGAATTTTCTGGTTACCACTTCAATTTCATTGCTGGTAATTGGTCTGCTCAGATTTTCTGTTTCTTCCTCAGTCAGTTGTTAAAAGTCATACTTTTTAGGAAGTTGTCAATTTTTTTTCTAGGTTGTCCCATTTATTGGCATATATTTTTTTCATAGTATTCTTTAGTAAATCTTTTATTTCTGTGGTATCTTATGTGATGATTCCTTCTTTATTTCTGACTTTGTTTATGTGTGTACTCTCTTTTTATTGGTAAGTCTGACTAAGAGTTTATCTATTGTGTTTATTTTCTCAAAGAACCAGCTCTTGGTTTCATACATTTTTTTCTGTTGTTTTATTCTTCTATTATTTATTTCTGCTCTGATCTTATGTCCCTACCTCTACTAACTTTGGGCTTCATTTGTTCTTTTTCTAGTTTCTTTAATACATGCTCTGTATAATTTCAATACTTAACATTTTTTAGTCTTTATAGTCCACCATATGATTTGTCTTGGTAAGTGATCCGTGTGCATCTGAATATATTTGTTTGTTGAGTGTTCTATAAATGTGTAGCTCAAGTTTGTTGCTACAGCTGTTCCAGTCTTCTATCTTCTTACATAATTTTTATTCTACCAATTACAGAGAGAAGAAAGTTGATATCTTCCAAGTGCTATGAGTTTATCTATTTCTAATTTTAGTCCTGTCTGTTTTTGCTTTGTGTGTCATTGAAGCTCTGCAATTAGGTACTCACTTGTTTGTGTTCTTAATGATATGACTCAGTTATCATTTTGAGATGTTTATTTGTATCCCTAGTATTTGTTATCCTGAAGTGTCAGTCTAGTTTTCTTAAGATCAATGTTTTCAAGGTACAGTTTTTTTATCCTTTAACTTACCTGGGTTTTCAAATAATTTTTATGGTGAATTTCTTATAAACAGCAAATAGTTGGGTTTTGCCAAACCCTCATTCATTCCATTGTGTTTTTATCTTGTTCTATTATTAAATACACTAAGATTGGCCATATAAATGATGCAAACTGAGGGATATCATTTTTCTATAGCACTGAATGCAAGAAATATTATGTGTCTATTTTTCCAAAAAGAGTTATATCAAGTTATATTCTTCTCTTTTCAACATTGATAAGGCCAGTATATCTGTTTGATGACTCTTATGACCCAATGATCAAGGAAAATAAAGGAGACAGTTAGTTCTTCATCACTTTTGGATGCCATAATATTGGTCTTTGCCTAGGTTCGCATAGGTCAATGTAAGGCTGCCAGCTTTGGTGAGACTTGGTTACCACCTTCCTTTGTTAAGTTCAGCCATGAGCTCCTCACAGGAGCTTGCACTGCTGAGATGATTAGTGCTTTCCTTGGGTATCCAAGCAACCCCATCTCTACCAGTCATTCCACCACCTCCAGTGAGCATCCTCAGAATGAACTATGCTATTTCTCTCTTCTACCTCTAAAGAAGAGAGCCCTTATCATATTTTCTCTTCAAATTGGCCAGCCTAATCCACTTTAGTTTCTAAAGTGGAGGGGTGGAAGTTGAGAATGGGTACAGAGATTTTTCTTTCTTTCTTACAGGAAGAACCTATAGTTGCTGAAAAAAAGAAAAAAATGAGCAGGACACCAAATAAATCTCTCAACAATTCACTGTTACATTCTCAAGATAAAGGCAGGAGTCAAAAACTAAAAATTGAAATAGCATTCCACCCAGTAATTCCACTTCTAGGAATTTACCTGAAGAAAAAATATCCCTGATTCAAAAAGATATATATACCTCTATGTTTATTACCATATCACCACACTGTCTGCAGTAGCCAAGATATGGGGAGCAACCTAAGTATCCATCAATAGATGAATGGATAAGGAAGAAGAGATACATATACATACACAATGGAATATTATTCAGCTGTAAGAAGAAGAGAAATCCTCCCATTTGCAACAACGTGGATGGAGCTAAAGGGTATTATGCCAAGTGAAATAAGCCAGGTGGAGAAGGACAAATACCTTATTATTTCACTTATTTGTGGAATATACATTCAAAGCAAAACAGAAGGAGCAAAACAGCAGTAGACTCATAGACACTGAGAAGTGACTGATAGTTACCAAGGGGGAGGGGGATAAAGGGGCACAAAAATTCTCAATCATAATATAAGTTGGTCATGGAGATAGTAGTACAGCATGGAGAATATAGTCACTGATTCTATAACATCTTTCTATGTTGACAGTAGCTGTACTAGTGGGGGTGAGGATTTAGTAATATGGGTAACTGTTGAACCACTGTGTTATATACTTGAAACCAATATAAGGTTGTATATCAATGATACTTCAATGAAAAAAGAAAAATAAATATTTAAAAAAATCATGAGTCTTTTTTCACTGATTTTTTTTAATGTTGAATAAGATTGAGCAGGGACAGAACTCTTTTTATAAAAGTTCCCGAGCAGCCCAAGCCACCCATAAAGCAAAGCTACAGGTGTCCTGCCCAAGAACTGCAGGAATGACTATATTCCTGACCAGGGGATGGGTGGAGTCATGCTGAGATCCACACAGGAAAAGGCTGCATGAGTCAGTAGGCATAACTCTCCTGCTCTTGCCTACTTGCCTCCCTTATGACTTAACTATGTTCTGTGTTGTTCAATTTATTGAACCCCTGTGTTTAAGATCTAAATATAGAAGAAAACATGAAGGAAAAGGAAACACTCATCTCAGTATTCATAGAGGATGGAAAGAAATAATTGCAAAGCAAAATATGTCTTAGTTAACTTTTTCCAAGTGGAGATAAAAGGAACCAGGGAAGATAACCATTTATGCTTGTCGATTCTTTTCATTGTTAAACTTCTATGTGCAAAGGACCATACTATGAAGCTGTATGTGTGAAGTTCTTAGATCAGTGTCTAGCTCAATAAATGCCAGTTGTTATCACTGCCATTATTATTCACAGCAGTTGTCATTTACTCTCTCTCCTATTTTGGAGAGAAATTATAGCCAAAGTAAAAATCTGATTTGCACTAACTGCCTATCCTTCCAATTCATCCCTAGCCTACAGGGCTTGTAGCCTATCTTAGGAAGGAGAGTGATGTATTTTTTAAAAAGGAAAAAACAGCTTTCCCTTTCCAGATGCTTATTTATTCTCTTTTTGAAATTGGAGCAGGAATCAGATGGCTAAACATCATTAGAACTGTGTTCATTCCCTAAGAATGAATATGCTATAAAAGACTGAGCACTCTGTTTTAACTGTTTTAGTGTCATATTCCTGTTAAAAAAAAATCTTAGAAATGAGTCAATAATTATTTCATAGTTGAAACTGAAAAATACATCATTCTCTTTAAACAGAAACTTTGAATACTGCGGAAAATTACTTGCTGTAAATGAGGAAATACTTTGTGTAGCTACTATCCTCTCTAAGACTGTTATATAATGAACAATGAGGAAATAGAATATCTAAATACAGCTTAAGACCTTTTTTTGCCCTTAGTTACAGGGCTAGTTTTTCCTGATCCCTGGCTCTCAGTACAGCTAGATGCCATTCTAGGACTCCTTTCAACCTATAGACACCTAAGACCCTAGGTAGCCCACACTAATCACTCTAATTTTTTTTTCTTCTGGTAAAATCATCTTTTAAAGAAACCTGAGAATCAGAGGCAAAGGCAGAAGTCATTGCTGTTTAACAGGAAAATAAAAGGAAAGAAATGTTGCTACTTTCCCATCTCCTATTTCCCCCTCAGTCTGTTCCCTATAATCTCTCTTATCTGTTATAATAATGGCAAACACTTACAGAATGTTTACTGTCAGCCGGAACCATGCTAGGTGCTTCACATTGATTGGCTAATTTAATCTTTACAACAAACTTGTAAGGTAGACAATGTATTTGTCACCATTTACAGATGAAAAAATAAAAGTAGAGAAGCTAAGGGAGATACTCAAATTTACACAGCTAGTCAACAGCAGAGTCAGGATTAGAACCCAAGCCAATTGGTTCCTGAGTCCATGCTCTTTCTTTCCCCAAGCTTTACTGAGATAAAATTGACATACAACACTGGGTGAATTTAAGGGGTAAAATGTGATGATTTGATATACGTATATATCGCTTAATTGGTTAAGACAGTCACGAAAGTCAGTCCAGATTCAAGGGCAGGGAATATAGATGTCAGCACTTGATGGAAGAAATGTCAAGGTCACATTGTAAGAAAACAATGCGGGATGGACAAGATTTTGTAGTCATCTGTTTTTCAAAAAAACTTTAATTGTGGTGCATAAATAAAATGCACACACTTTACAGCTCAGTGAATTTTGACATATGTGTACACTCATGTAACCATCACCCAGATCAAGATATAAAATGTTCTGACTAAATTTTCCCCCCTTCACCTATTTCACCCATCCCCATCCCTCTCCACTAATGCAGCCACCAGTCTGTTCTCTGTGCTTGAGTCTATTTCTGTTTTGTTTATTCATTTGTTTTGTTTTTTAGATTTCACATGTAAGTGAAATCATATGGTATTTGTCTTTCTGTTTCACTTATTTCCCTTAGCATGATACCCTCTAGGTCCATCCATATTGTCACAAATGGCAAGATTTAATTCTTTTTTATGGCTGAGAAATATGCCATTGTATATATGTACCATATCATCTTTATCCACTCATCTATCAGTAGACATCTATCAGTAGGTTGCTTCCCTATTTTGGCTATTGTAAATAATCCTGCAATAAATATCAGAGTGCATTTGAAGCAGTGATTTTGAATCACTGATTTTGTTTTCTCTGGGTAAAATCCCAGAAATGGAATTCTGGGTCATATGGTAATTCTAATTTTAGTGTTTTGAGGAAACTCCATACTGCTTTCCACAGTGGCTGCACCAGTTGACATTCCCACCAACAGTGTAGGAGGGTTCTGTTTCTCCACATCCTCACCAACACTTCTTATTCCTTGTCTTATTGATAGTTTGATAGTAGCCATTCTGACTGGTGTGAGGTGATATCTTATTGTGGTTTTTATTTGCATTTCCCTGATAATTAGTGATGTTGAGCATCTTTTCATATGCCTGTTGGCCATCTATATGTCTTCTTTGAAAAAATAGCTATTCAGGTCCTCTGCCCATTTTTTAATCAGATTACATGGGTTGTTGTGTGTGTGTTGAGTTGTATGAGATCTTTATTTATTTTAGATATTAGCCCTGTATCAGATGTTCCATTTTTAAATATCTTCTCCCATTTAATAGGTTGTCTCTTCATTTTGTTGATGGTTTCCTTTTGCTGTGCAAGCTGTTTAGTTTTACGTAGTCTCACTTGTTTGTTTTTGCTTTTTTTTCCTCATATAGGGAGGCCTAGCCAGAAAAATTTACTAATGCCTTGTCCAAGAGTTTATTGCCTATGTTTGCTTCTAGGAGTTTCATGGTTTCAGGTCTTATATTTAGGTCTTCAATCCATTTTGAGTTTATATTTGTGTATGGTGTATGACAGTGATCCAGTTTGATTGCTTTGCATGTAGCTGTCCAGTTTTCCCAGCACCATTTATTAAAGAGAATGTCTTTTCCCCATTCTATATTATTGCCTCCTTTATCATGTTAGTTGACCAAATGAGTGTGGGTTTAATTCTGTTTTTGATTTTCTGTTCCATTGAACAGAAAATTTCTGTTCCATTGATTATGTGTCTACTTTTGTACCATACTGTTTTGATTACTGTAGTTTTGTAGTATAGTTTGAGATCAGGGTACATGATACTTCTGCCTTTATTCTTCTTTCTCAAGATTGCTTTGGCTATTTGGGACCTTTTACAGTGCCATATAAATTGTAGGATTATTTGCTCTAGTTCTGTGAAAATATATCATTGGTGTTTTCATAGGGATTGCATTGAATCTGTAGATTGCTTTGGGTAATATGGCCATCTTAACAATATTAACTCGTCCCATCTGTGAGCATGGAATATCTCTCCATTTTCTGTGTCCTCTTTAACTTATTTCTTTTTTCTTTTTTTTTTTTTAGATAATTATTTTTTATTAAAGGGTAGTTGACGCACAGTATTACATTACATTACTTTCAAGTGTACAACACAGTGATAAAACAATTATATACATAATTCTAGGTTCCAGCTATCACCCTACCAAGCTGTTACAATATCTTGACTATATTCCTTATGCTATACATTACATCCCGGTTACTTATTTATTTTACCATTGGAAGTCTGTCCTTTTTTTTTTTTTTTTTTGTGAGGGCATCTCTCATATTTATTGATCAAATGGTTGTTAACGACAATAAAATTCTGTATAGGGGAGTCAATGCTCAATGCACAATCATTAATCCACCCCAAGCCTAATTTTTGTCAGTCTCCAATCTTCTGAGGCATAACAAACAAGTTCTAACATGGAGAACAAATTCTTACATAA
Source organism: Manis pentadactyla (assembly GCF_030020395.1). NCBI lineage: Eukaryota > Metazoa > Chordata > Mammalia > Pholidota > Manidae > Manis > Manis pentadactyla. The sequence continues at coordinate 63,512,581 of NC_080023.1, read as the reverse complement.
TGAATAAGTTACATAGTGAACAGTACAAGGGCAGTCATCACAGAAACCTTCGGTTTTGCTCATGCATTATGAACTATAAACAGTTCAAATATGAATACTCATTTGGTTTTTATACTTGATTTATATGTGGATACCACATTTCTCTCTTTATTATTATTATTTTTAATAAAATGCTGAAGTGGTAGGTAGATACAAGATAAAGGTAGAAAACATAGTTTAGTGTTGTAAGAGAGCAAATGTAGATGATCAGGTGTGTGCCTGTAGACTATGTGTTAATCCAAGCTAGACAAGGGCAATAAAACATCCACGTATGCAGAAGATTTCTCTTAGAACGGGGGGGTGAGGTTCTAAGCCTCACCTCTGTTGATCCCCAATTTGTCACCTGATGGCCCCCCTGCGACTGTGCCTGTCTTAGGTTGTTCCTCCCTTGAGGAATCTTACCCGTCTCTGGCTAACCAGTCATCTTCCGGGGCCATACAGGGAAATGTGAAGTTGGTAAGTGAGAGAGAAGCCTTATTGTTTGAAATGGTTAGCTTTTTATTTCTTTGCATATTTATGCCCTGTAGCTTCTATGCCCAGCATTTGTCTTGAGGTCTCTTTACCACTTGGAAGAATTATGATACTCGGTAAATTTGATATGAGGCACGAATTCTATTTAAGGGTTGTAATTAGGAAGGAAGAAGAAAAGCTATAGAAGTAGCAGGCGGCAGAAAACCTGGGAAGATTGATTATTTCTTTGACATATCTTCTTGTAGAGTAACTTCAGCATGTATAGGTTTTAAGCTACTACTTAAATTGTGCGCACACATTCACATAATAGGAGTATAGTTACATAACCAAAGCATACCTGTAATTACCAGCCATCTCCAGTGAAACCAAGAAAACCAGTTAGGCACCTTAGGCATTTGTGAAAACTTATCTATGATATGGTGGATATTGTCCAACTGAACTTGAACAGTCTGAGAGAAATCAGACAAATTAAAACAACCCATTCCTGGGGAATGTTCACATCCCTTATGTTCTTTTAACAGTAAATAGTCTGTAGTTGTAAGATTTTGGAGCGCTACAATTTGCACTTCTAATTCTTGGTTGAGTTCCAACAGTATAGATCCAGTCAAATTTGTTGTTTTACTGTATGCACAGGCCAGCTTAGATATCTCCTTCATTCCCATGGCAAGTCCAGGAGCTGGTGGGATGAGTGCATCTACAGCTGTAGCAGTGCGTGGATCTTTGTTGGGGTTTTTTGATGATCATCTTCTGGCATGAGTCTTCCAGAGAGTGCAGATGTTGGAAGTTCTTTTTCATATCGTATCTTAGTTCATTTTCTGGGTAGCCCAGTTAGGCTTTGATCTTCTGTATAAACGCAAACAGACCCTTTGCCTACACTTTTATATGCCCTTTATACCCTTGTGTAGAACTCATTGGAGGTTACCACACAGGAACTGTGCTTTTTTGTTTGTTTGTTTGTTTTGTTTTGTTTTGTTGTTGGTATCACTAATCTACACTTACATGACGAATATTATGTTTACTAGGCTCTCCCCTATACCAGGTCTCCCCTATAAACCCCTTTACAGTCACTGTCCATCAGTATAGCAAAATGTTGTAGAATCACTACTTGCCTTCTCTGTGTTGCACAGCCCTCCCTTTTCTCCTACCCCCCCATGCATGCTAATCTTAATACCCTCCTACTTCTACCCCCCCCTTATCCCTCCCTACCCACCCATCCTCCCCAGTCCCTTTCCCTTTGGTACCTGTTAGTCCATTCTTCAGTTCTGTGATTCTGGTGCTGTTTTGTTCCTTCAGTTTTTCCTTTGTTCTTATATTCCACAGATAAGTGAAATCATTTGGTATTTCTCTTTCTCCACTTGGCTTGTTTCACTGAGCATAATACCCTCCAGCTCCATCCATGTTGCTGCAAATGGTTGGATTTGCCCTTTTCTTATGGCTGAGTAGTATTCCATTGTGTATATGTACCACATCTTCTTTATCCATTCATCTATCGATGGACATTTAGGTTGCTTCCAATTCTTGGCTATTGAAAACAGTGCTGCGATAAACATAGGGGTGCACTGATCTTTCTCATACATGATTGCTGCATTCTTAGGGTAAATTCCTAGGAGTGCAATTCCTGGGTCAAATGGTAGGTCTGTTTTGAGCATTTTGATGTACCTCCATACTGCTTTCCACAATGGTTGAACTAACTTACATCCCCACCAGCAGTGTAGGAGGGTTCCCCTTTCTCTGCAGCCTCGCCAACATTTGTTGTTCTCTGTCTTTTGGATGGCAGCCATCCTTATTGGTGTGAGGTGATACCTCATTGTAGTTTTAATTTGCATTTCTCTGATAATTAGCGAGGTGGAGCATCTTTTCATGTGTCTGTTGGCCATCTGTATTTCTTTTTTGGAGAACTGTGTTCAGTTCCTCTGCCCATTTTTTAATTGGGTTATTTGTTTTTTTGTTTGTTGAGGCGAATGAGCTCTTTATATATTCTGGACGTCAAGCCTTTATCAGATCTGTCATTTTCAAATATATTCTCCCATACTGTAGGGTACCTTTTTGTTCTATTGATGGTGTCTTTTGCTGTACAGAAGCTTTTCAGCTTAATATAGTCCCACTTACTCATTTTTGCTGTTGTTTTCCTTGCCCGGAGAGATATGTTCAAGAAGAGGTCACTCATGTTTATGTCTAAGAGGTTTTTGCCTATGTTTTCTTCCAAGAGTTTAATGGTTTCATGGCTTACATTCAGGTCTTTGATCCATTTTGAGTTTACTTTTGTATATGGGGTTAGACAATGGTCCAGTTTCATTCTCCTACATGTAGCTGTCCAGTTTTGCCAGCACCATCTGTTGAAGAGACTGTCATTTCGCCATTGTATGTCCATGGCTCCTTTATCAAATATTAATTGACCATATATGTCTGGGTTAATGTCTGGATTCTCTAGTCTGTTCCATTGGTCTGTGGCTCTGCTCTTGTGCCAGTACCAAATTGTCTTGATTACTATGGCTTTATAGTAGAGCTTGAAGTTGGGGAGTGAGATCCCCCCTACTTTATTCTTCTTTCTCAGGATTGCTTTGGCTATTCGGGGTCTTTGGTGTTTCCATATGAATTTTTGAATTATTTGTTCCAGTTCATTGAAGAATGTTGCTGGTAGTTTCATAGGGATTGCATCAAATCTGTATATTGCTTTGGGCAGGATGGCCATTTTGACGATATTAATTCTTCCTAGCCACGAGCATGGGATGAGTTTCCATCTGTTAGTGTCCCCTTTAATTTCTCTTAAGAGTGACTTGTAGTTTTCAGAGTATAAGTCTTTCACTTCTTTGGTTAGGTTTATTCCTAGGTGTTTTATTTTTTTTGATGCAATTGTGAATGGAGTTGTTTTCCTGATTTCTCTTTCTGTTGGTTCATTGTTAGTGTATAGGAAAGCCACAGATTTCTGTGTGTTGATTTTGTACCCTGCAACTTTGCTGTATTCCGATATCAGTTCTAGTAGTTTTGGGGTGGAGTCTTTAGGGTTTTTTTTATGTACAGTATCATGTCATCTGCAAATAGTGACAGTTTAACATCTTCTTTACCAATCTGGATTCCCTGTATTTCTTTGTTTTGTCTGATTGCCGTGGCTAGGACCTCCAGTACTATGTTAAATAACAGTGGAGAGAGTGGGCATCCCTGTCTAGTTCCCGATCTCAGAGGAAATGCTTTCAGCTTCTCGCTGTTCAGTATAATGTTGGCTGTGGATTTATCATAGATGGCCTTTATTATGTTGAGGTACTTGCCCTCTATTCCCATTTTGCTGAGAGTTTTTATCATGAATGGATGTTGAACTTTCTCAAATGCTTTTTCAGCATCTATGGAGACGATCATGTGGTTTTTGTCTTTCTTTCTGTTGATGTGGTGGATGATGTTGATGGACTTTCGAATGTTGTACCATCCTTGCATCCCTGGGATGAATCCCACTTGGTCATGGTGTATGATCCTTTTGATGTATTTTTGAATTCAGTTTGCTAAGATTTTGTTGAGTATTTTTGCATCTACGTTCATCAGGGATATTGGTCTGTAGTTTTCTTTTTTGGTGGGGTCTTTGGCCTGGTTTTGGTATTAGGGTGATGTTAGCTTCATAGAATGAGTTTGGGAGTATCCCCTCCTCCTCTATTTTTTGGAAAACTTTAAGGAGAATGGGTATTATGTATTCTCTGTATGTCTGATAAAATTCCGAGGTAAATCCATCTGGCCCGGGGGTTTTGTTCTTTGGTAGTTTTTTGATTACCGCTTCAATTTCGTTGCTGGTAATTGGTCTGTTTAGATTTTCTGTTTCTTTCTGGGTCAATCTTGGAAGGTTGTATTTTTCTAGGAAGTTGTCCATTTCTCCTAGGTTTCCCAGCTTGTTAGCATATAGGTTTTCATAGTATTCTCCAATAATTCTTTGCATTTCCGTGGGGTCCTTCGTGATTTTTTCTTTCTCGTTTCTGATACTGTTAATTTGTGTTGACTCTCTTTTCTTCTTAATAAGTCTGGCTAGAGGCTTATCTATTTTGTTTATTTTCTCGAAGAACCAGCTCCTGGCTTCATTGATTTTTGCTATTGTTTTATTCTTCTCAATTTTATTTATTTCTTCTCTGATCTTTATTATGTCTCTCCTTCTGCTGACCTTAGGCCTCATCTGTTCTTCTTTTTCCAATTTCGATAATTGTGACATTAGACCATTCATTTGGGATTGCTCTTCCTTTTTTAAATATGCTTGGATTGCTATATACTTTCTTCTTAAGACTGCTTTTGCTGTGTCCCACAGAAGTTGGGGCTTAGTGTTGTTGTTGTCATTTGTTTCCATATATTGCTGGATCTCCATTTTGATTTGGTCATTGGTCCATTGATTATTTAGGAGCGTGTTGTTAAGCCTCCATGTGTTAGTGAGCCTCTTTGCTTTCTTTGTACAGTTTATTTCTAGTTTTATGCCTTTGTCGTCTGAAAAGTTGGTTGGTAGGATTTCAATCTTTTGGTATTTTCTGAGGCTCTTTTTGTGGCCTAGTATGTGGTCTATTCTGGAGAATGTTCCATGTGCACTTGAGAAGAATGTATATCCCGCTGCTTTTGGATGTAGAGTTCTATAGATGTCTATTAGGTCCATCTGCTCTACTGTGTTGTTCATTGCTTCCGTGTCCTCACTTATTTTCTGCCCAGTGGATCTATCCTTTGGGGTGAGTGGTGTGTTGAAGTCTCCTAGAATGAATGCATTGCAGTCTATATCCCCCTTTAGTTCTGTTAGTATTTGTTTCACATATGCTGGTGCTCCTGTGTTGGGTGCATATATATTTAGAATGGTTATATCCTCTTGTTGGACTGAGCCCTTTATCATTATGTAGTGCCCTTCTTTATCTCTTGTTAGTTTCTTTGTTTTGAAGTCTATTTTGTCTGATATTAGTACTGCAACCCCTGCTTTCTTCTCGCTGTTGTTTGCTTGAAATATGTTTTTCCATCCCTTGACTTTTAGTCTATACATGTCTTTGGGTTTGAGGTGAGTTTCTTGTAAGCAGCATATAGATGGGTCTTGCTTTTTTATCCATTCTGTTAGTCTGTGTCTTTTGATTGGTGCATTCAACCCATTAACATTTAGGGTGACTATTGAAAGATATGTACTTATTGCCATTGCAGGCTTTAAATTCGTGGTTACCAAAGGTTCAAGGTTAGCCTCTTTTGTATCTTACTGCCTAACTTAGCTCGCTTATTGAGCTGTTATATACACTGTCTGGAGATTCTTTTCTTCTCTCCCTTCTTGTTCCTCCTCCTCGATTCTTCATATGTTGGGTGTTTTGTGCTGTGCTCATTCTAGGAGTGCTCCCATCTAGAGAAGTCCCTGTAAGATGTTCTGTAGAGGTGGTTTGTGGAAAGCAAATTCCCTCCGCTTTTGTTTGTCTGGGAATTGTTTAATCCCACCATCATATTGAATGATAGTCGTGCTGGATACAGTATCCTTGGTTCAAGGCCCATTGCATTAAATATATCATGCCATTCTCTTCTGGCCTGTAGGGTTTCTGTTGAGAAATCTGATGTTAGCCTGATGGGTTTCCCTTTATAGGTGACCTTTTTCTCTCTAGTTGCCTTTAACACTCTTTCCTTGTCCTTGATCTTTGCCATTTTAATTATTATGTGTCTTGGTGTTGCCCTTCTTGGATCCTTTCTGTTGGTTGTTCTGTGTATTTCCGTGGTCTGTTCGATTATTTCCTCCCCCAGTTTGGGGAAGTTTTCAGCAATTATTTCTTCTAAGATACTTTCCATCTCTTTTCCTCTCTCTTCTTCTTCTGGAACCCCTATAATACGGATATTGTTCCTTTTGGATTGGTCACACAGTTCTCTTAACATTGTTTCATTCCTGGAGATCCTTTTGTCTCTCTCTATGTCAGCTTCCATGCGTTCCTGTTCTCTGATTTCAATTCCATCAATAGCCTCTTGCATTCTATCCATTCTGCTTATAAACCCTTCCAGAGTTTGTTTCATTTCTGCGATTTCCTTTCTGGCATCTGTGATCTCTCTCCGGACTTCATCCCATTTCTCTTGCGTATTTCTCTGCATCTCTGTCAGCATGTTTATGATTCTTATTTTGAATTCTTTTTCAGGAAGACTGGTTAGGTCTGTCTCCTTCTCTGGTGTTGTCTCTGTGATCTTTGTCTCCCTGTAGCTTTGCCTTTTCATGGTGATAGGAATAGTTTGCAGAGCTGGGACGAGTGATGGCTGGAAGGACTTACTTTCTTGTTGGTTTGTGGCCCTCCTCTCCTGGGAGAACAGCGACCTCTAGTGGCTTGTGCTGCGCAGCTGCGCGCAGACAGGTTTTCTGCTTCCTGCCCGGCTGCTATGGAGTTAATCTCCGCTGTTGCTGTGGGTGTGGCCTGGCTCGGGCAGCTACTCCAAAATGGTGGAGTCGCGTTGGAGCAGGAGTGGCTGGGAGGCTATTTATCTCCATAAGGAGCCTCCCTGCTCCCTGCAGCCCAGGGGTTATGGTGCCTAGAGATCCCCGGATTCCCTACCTCTGGATTAAGTGACCCACCCTGCCCCTTTAAGACTTTCAAAAAGCACCTACCAAAACAAAACAACGACCACCAAAAAAAAAAAGAAAAAAATTTTTTTTAATTAAAAAAAAAAAGGTGGTCGCTCGTTTTTCTTTATTCTCCGGTGCCAGCCTCAGGCCTCTGCTCACCGGTCTTGCTGCCCTGTTTCCCTAGTATTGGGGTCCCTATCCCTTTAAGACTTCCAAAAAGCGCTCGCCAAAACAAAACAGCAAAAAAGAAAAAAAAAAAAATGGTCGCGCGATTTTCTTATGTCCTCCGGCGCCCGGCCTCCAGTGCCCGCTCACTGTTCTTGCTGCCCTGTTTTCCTAGTATCAAGGGCCCTGCACTCTGGCCCGGATGGCGGGGGCTGGGTGTTCGGCAGTCCTGGGCTCCGTCTCCCTCCCGCTCTGCCTATTCTTCTCCCGCCGGGAGCTGGGGGGAGGGGCGCTCGGCTCCCGCCGGGCCGGGGCTTGTATCTTACACCCTTCGAGAGGTGCTGGGTTCTCTCAGGTGCGGATGTGGTCTGGATATTGTCCTGTGTCCTCTGGTCTTTATTCTAGGAAGGGTTGTCTTTGTTATATTTTCATAGATATATGTGGTTTTGGGAGGAGATTTCCGCTGCTCTACTCACGCCGCCATCTTCCGCCCCTCTCTCCTCTTTAACTTATTTCATAAATGTCTTATAGTTTTCAGATTACAGGTCTTTTGCCTCCTTGGTTAAATTTATTCTTAGATATTTTATCTTTTTTGATGCAATTATATGTGGGATTGTTTTTTCAAAATCTACTGAGATGACCATAGTTGTTTATCCTTCTTTTTGTTAATATGGTTTATCACATTAACTGATTTGTGGATATTGAACCATCCCTGCATCCCCAGAATAACTACCACTTGGTCATAGTAAATGATCCTCTTAATGTATTTTTTACTTCAGTTTCCTAATATTTTGTTGAGGATTTTTGCATCTATGTTAATTATTTGCATATAGAAACACAATCAATTTCTTTATATGGATTTTGTGTTTTGGGACTTTACTAAATACATTTATTCTAGTAGTTTTTTTGGTGGAGTTTTAGGGTTTTCTATATATGGTATCACATCATCTACAAATAGTGATATTTTCACTTCTTCCTTAACATTTTTAATGCCTTTTATTTCTTTTTCTTGTCTGATTGTTAAGGCTAGGACCTCCAGTACTATGTTAAATAAAAGTGAGGTGGGTATCCTTTTTTTGTTCATGATCTTAGAGGAAAAGCTTCCAGCTTTTCACCATTGAGTATGATGTTAAGTGTAGGTTTGTTGTATATGGCCTTTATTATGCTTAGATATATTTCCACTATACCCATTTTGTTGAGTTTTTATCATGACTGGATGCTGAATTTTGTCAATTGCTTTTTCAAATCTACTGAGATGACCGTAGTTGTTTATCCTTCTTTTTGTTAATATGCTTCATCACATTAATTGATTTGTGGATATTGAACCATCCCTGCATCCCCAGAATAAATACCACTTGGTCATAGTAAATGATCCTCTTAATGTATTTTTTACTTCAGTTTCCTAATATTTTGTTGAGGATTTTTATATCTATGTTCATCAAGGATATTGTCTATAATTTTCTTTTTTGTAGTGTCTTTGTCGCATTTTGGTATCAGGGTGATGCTGGCCTCACCCTCAGTGCTACTCCAGCTTTTTTGTTTTCTGTTTCTTCATTTCTAATTGCATAAAATAAGTTTTTCTGTCCCTTCAGTTTCAGTCTGTGTGTGTCTTTAGGTCTGAAGTGATTTCCTGTAAGGTACATATATTTGGGTCCCATTTATCTATCCATTCAGTTACTCTATGTCTTTTGATTGGAGCATTTAGTATATTTACATTTAAAGTACTTATTGATAGATGTGTACTTATTGCCATTTTGTTAAATGTCTTCTGGTTGCTTTTGTCATTGTTACCCAATCTTCCTTCTTCTCTTGCTCTCTTCCATTGTGCATGATGACTTTCTTTGGTGTTTTGCTTTCCTTTCTCAGATTTTCATGTATCTATTATATGTTTTTGTTGTTACTGTGGAGTTTATATATGATATTTATGTATATAGCAGTCTATGTTAAGTTGATGGTCACTTAACTTTGAATGCATTTTAACAGCAATACACTCTTTATTCCCTCTCCTCCAAGTTTTAAGTATGTCTTCTTTTTCACTTTTTTATTTAGTGATTCCCTTAACTAATTTTTAGAAATAGTTGATTTTACTATTTATACTAGCTTGTAAGTGACTTATCTACTATCTTTGCTGTTTGTTTTTACCAGTGAAGTTTTTTCATAATTCCTTCTGGTTATGGTCTTTTTCTCTAAAAATGTCCCTTTAACATTGTTTTGTAAGGCTTTGTTGTCATCTTTGGAAAACACAATGGGTGATAAGATTGAGTTGTTTTTTATTTTTTTTAATTGAAGTATCAATATACAACGTTATATTGGTTTCAAATGTACAACACAGTGATTCAACAGTTTTTTTAATTGTATTATTTTAAATTGTAAATCTGTATTATTAAATCCTCACCCCATGACCAACTTATATTGTGTACTACTATCCCCATGACCAACTTATATTGTGATTATGAATTATTATGCCCCTTTATCCCTCTCACCCTCACACCCCTCCAACCTGTCCTCCATGGTTACCACTAGTCATTTCTCAGTGTCTGAGTCTACTGCTGTTTTTTTCATTCTGTTTTTATATTCCACAAAAAAGTGAAGTCATATGGTATTTGTTTTTCTCCATCTGGCTTATTTTACTTAGTATAATCCCCTCCAGATCCATCCATCTTGTCACAAATGGCAAGATTTCTTTCTTCTTTATGGCTGAATACTATTCCATTTTGTATACCCATCACATATTCTCTATCCATTCATCTATTGATGGACACTTAAGTTGCCTCCATATATTGGCTATTGTAAATAATGTGGCAATAAACATATAGGTGCATATATCTCTTCAAATCAGGAATTTTGATTTCTTCAGATAAATTCCTAGAACTGGAATTACTGGGTCAATTTCTAGTTTTAGTTTCTTAATGAGCCTCCATACTGCTTTCCACAGTGGTTGTGCCAATTTACATTCTCAGCAACAGCATACAAGGGTTTCTATTTCTTCATATCCTCACCAACACTTATTTCTTGTCATTTGGATAGTGGCTATTCTAACTGGTGTAAGATGGTATCTCATTGTGGTTTTGATTTGTATTTACCTGATGATTAGTGATGTTGAACATCTTTTAACGTGACTGTTGGCATCTGTATTTCTTCTTTGAGAAATGTCTGTTCAGGTCCTCCACCCAGTTTTTAAGCAGGTTATTTGTTTTTTGGGTGTTGAAGCATATGACTTCTTTGTATATTTTTCATGTTAACACCTTATTGGATGATTCACTTATGGATATATTCTCCCATACTGTAGGTTGCCTTTTTGTTCTGCTGATGGTGTCCTTTGCTGTATACAGAAGCTTTTTGGTTGATGTAGTCCTACTTGTTCATTTTTTATTTTGTTTCCCTTTCCTGAGGACATGTGTCCAAAATTTCTCATGCTTATGTTCACAAGATTTTTGCCTACATTTTGTTCTAAGAGTTTTATGGTTTCATGTCTTACATTCAGGTCTTTGATCCATTTTGAGTTTACTTTTGTGTATGAAATTAGACAGTAATCCAGTTTCATTCTCTTACATGTACCTGTCCAGTTTTCACAACACTAGTTATTGAAGACATTGTCTTTTCCTCTTTGTATATTCATGGATCCTTTATCACATATTAATGGACCATATATGCATGGGTTTATAGCTGAGTTTTCTGTTCCAGTGATCTATGGATCTGTTCTTGTGCCAGTACCTTACTGTTTTGATTCCCATAGCTTTTTATTATGTCTTGAAATCTGGGAACATTAAAGCCTCAGGTTTGTTCTTTCTCCGGATGGCTTTGACTATTTAGGGTCTTTTGTGGTTCCATATGAAGTTTAGGATTTTTTGCTCTAGTTCATTGAAAAATGCTGTTGGTATTTTGATAGGGATTTCATTGATTCTGTAGATTGCTTTAGGCAGGATGGCCATTTTAACAATATTAATTCTTCCTATCCAGGAACATGGGATAGATTTCCATTTATAGGTATTGTCTTTGGTTTCTCTTTTGAGTGTCTTACTATTTCCAGAGTACAGGTCTTTCTCCTCCTTGGTTAGGTTTATTTCTAGGTGTTTTATTCTTTTTGATGCAATTGTAAATGGAGTTTTTTTCCTGATTTCTCTTTCCACTAGTTCGCTCTTAGATTTCTGTGTATTAATTTTGCATCCTGAAACTGCCGAATTCACTTATTTGTTCTAATAGTTTTGGGGTGGTGTCTTTAAGGGTTTCTATGTATAATATGTCATCTGCAAATACTGACAGTTTAACTTCTTCCTTACCAATCTGGATGCCTTTTATCTCTTTGTGTTGTCTGATTGTCATGGCTAGGACCTCCAGTACTATGTTGAATAAAAGTGGTAAGAGTGGATATCCTTGTCTTGTTCCTAACCTTACAGGAAAAGCTTTCAGCTTTTTGCCATTAACTATGATGTTAGCTGTGGGTCTGACATATATGGCCTTTATTATGTTGAGGTAGTGCCCTCTATACCCATTTTGTTGAGAGTTTTTATAATGAATGGATGTTGAATTTTGTCAAATGCTTTTTCAGAATCTATTGAGGTGATCATGTGGTTTTTATCCTTTTTGTTAATGTGGTATATGATATTGATGGATTATAAATATTGTACCTTCCTTTCATCCCTGGAATAAATCCCACTTGGTCGTGATGTATGATCCTTTTGATGTATTCTTGAATTCAGTTTGCTAATATTTTATTGAGGATTTTTGCATCTATGTTGTTCAGGGATATTCATCTTTTTTTATGGTTTCTTTGCCTAGTTTTGGTATTAGAGTGATGCTGGCCTCATAGAATGAGTTTGGAAGTATACCCTCCTCTTCTACTTTTTGGAATACTTTAAGAAGGATGGGTATTAGCTCTTCTTTAAATGTTTGGTTGAATTAATCTGTGAAGCTGTGTAGTCCTGGACATTTGTTTATTGGAAATTTTTTTATTACCATTTCAATTTCATTGCTATTAATTGATGTGTTTTGATTTTCTGTTTCTTCCTTGGTCAATCATGGAAGGTTGTATTTTTATAGGAATTTGTCCATTTCTTCTACATTGTCCAATTTATTGGCATATTATTTTTCACAGAATTCTCTAATAATTCTTTATATTTCTTTGGTATCTGTAGTGACTATTCCTTCTTCATTTGATTTTGTTTATTTGTGTGCTTTTTCTTGATAAATTTGGCTAAGGGTTTGTCTATTTTTTCAAAGAACAATCTCCTGGTTTCACTGATTTTTTTCTATTGCTTCATTCTTCTCTATTTTATTTATTTCTGATCTGATCTTTATTATGTCCCTCTTTCTACTAACTTTCGGTTTCATTTGTTCTTTTTCTAGTTTCTTTAATTGTGAGTTTAAACCTTTTATTTGGGATTGTTCTTGTTTCTTGAGGTAGGCCTGTATTTCTTGCACTTCCCTCTTAGAATTGCTTTTGCAGCATCCCACAAATCCCAGACTTTTGCATTTTTCTTTTCATTTGTCTCCATGTATTGTTTGATTTCTGTTTTAATTTGTTCACTGATCCATTCATTATTTATAAGCATGCTGTTTAGCCCCTATGTGTTTGTAGGGGATTTTTTCTTTGTGTAATTTATTTCTAGTTTCATACCACTGAGGTCTGAGAAGCTGCTTGATAAAATTTCAAACTTGTTGAATTTTTGAGGCTTTTTTTATGGCATAGTATGTGATTTATTCTGAAAAACGTTCCATGTACACTTGAGAAAAATGTGTATCCTGTTGATTGTGGGTGGAATGTTCTGTAAATCTCTGTTAAATCTATCTAAAGTTCCCTTTAACATTTTTTGTAAGGCTTTATTGTCATCTTGGAAAATACAATGGGTGACAAGATTGAGCATTAAGGACTAAGTTTGTATACATGAGTACAGCTCAATTGGAAAAGCATGTGTAGAAGAGAAAGTAATATAATGTAGAATCTATGAAGATGTAAAAATATTATGTTATATAACTCCTATTTCAGGTAGCCCCAGGGTTTGAAAAAAATAAATAATTGGATAGTGAACTGAGTTCCTAAAATGCCCATAGTTATTCCATGTGAAAATGTATACTCTTGACCATCCTGTGTGTGTCCTCTGAAAGAAAACGTTTTCTCCCTGCTCCTCTCTCTCTCTCTCTCTCTGGAAAAGGATATTGTCAGTATATAGGTGGGGAGATCTTATAGACAGGGCAGAAAATGCTCAGCATTTCCTCTTTTACAACTCAGTAATTTTACTGTAGTATGCAAAGCAGCCTTTAGGAGTAGGAAGGCAGGATCTGGTTCTTCTGAAGTAATGCTAGAATAGCAGTTTTTATAGTGCTATTTTCATAAATATTTTCAGAGGGTTTTGGTAAATATGATAATGCTGAAAACAAGGTTCCACACGTAATGTGTACAGGTATAACTCACCATAATCATAGAATTGTAGAGGCAAAAAGAGACCTTAGAACTTGCTTTTGGTGCCACCCCATTACCCCATAGGTGTAGAAACTAGAGATGAGAGGTCCAGTGTGACACACTTAAATTCTGCCATTTATGGAAAATCTGGAATAGGTCCAACTAAAACCTCCTCCTGTTCCCACAGGTATATATTTTAAATCCAACTTTTTATTTAGAGATAATTTTAGATTCATATATAATTGTAAGAATAATGGAGATCTCATGTCTGCCAGTTTCTTTGGTAACAAAACTTGCAACACTATAATGCAATATCATAGCCAGGAAATTAACATTGACATGATTAAGATACAGAACATTCTATCACCACAGGTTTCTTTATATTGATGTTTATAGCCAACACACACTTTCCCATGCTTCACCCCTTTTTTATACCCAGGTAACCACTAATTTTTCTCCATTTCTATAGTTCTGTTATTTCAGGAATATTACATAAGTAGAATCATACAGTATGTAAGCCTTAGGGATTGGCTTTTTTCCTTCAGTATAATTCTCTGGACATTCACCCAGGTTATTGAGTACATTGTTGGTTTGTTCTTTTTATCTCTGGGGAGTATTCCCTGGTATGTATGGATGTACTACTGTCCAACCATTCACCTGATGAAGAACATCTGAGTTGTTCCAGTTCTGTGTGTGCTATTACAAATAAAGCTGTTATAAACATCATATTCAGATTTTTGTGTAAACATAGTCTTTGGGATAAATGTTCATGAGTGTAGTTTCTGGGTCATATTGTAGTTGCATGTTTAGCTTTTTATAGAAACTACCAAACTGTTTTTCAGAGTGGCAGTATCATTTTACATTCCCACTAGCAGTGTACCAGTCGTTCAATTTCTACACACATCCACATCAGCATTTGGTATCATTACTATTTATTTAGCTATTCTAATATGTATGTAGTGCTTTCTCCTCATGGCTTTAATTTGCATTGCCCTAATGACTCATGATGTGAATCTTTTCATATACTTATTTGCCATCTATATATCTTCTTTGGTGAAATGTGTCACAGGTATATTTTTAAATGTTTAAGCAAAGTCTACCCATGCTCCCACTCACCATTAGGGGCATTGTTTGCTGAAGTTCCAGTTCCTGATGTTCACAAAAGGAAACTAACCTGATTACCATGCTCAAGCCCCACTGGCCATCTGCCAGTATTTCAAATATGTTAAACTCTGCTTGTTTGACCAGCAAACACAATGGCTCTGTGACCAGTCTGCTTGGTGCTCTGTGTGGCTGGTCCTTCTCAACTTTGAGTCTTGGCTTAAAATCTGCTTCTTCATACAGGTCTCCCCTGACTTAAGTTGATTCTCTCTGTTGGTGTCTCTTGTAGCTCCAGTTTCCCTCCCCTTATGTTTACCCCCACTCTGCAGTTTTACTTATCTGCTGTGCTGTCACTGTTTTCACTTACATCATGTTGTACAGATTCCATTAGGGACCCTGTGTCTTTTCTCACTTGATGCCCTGCCACCTGGGCAAAGTGCCAAGTATATAATAAATCCTGATTTGGTGAATAAAAACATTTCAGTGTCACTTCATCCAGGTTTCAAGTTACCACAAACTTTTCCCCTTGAATGTATTTTCTATCATTTCCCTTTTAAATGTATCTACTATCACCATCCTTAGGATTAAGCTAAAACATACATCATATTATACCATGTAAAGCACTCAATAGTATGAAGATCTTTTATATTGAGTTGGCATTCAGCCACTAAGCATATTAGATGAGTATTTAATACACAAAAATTTTTATTTCCCATATTAATATATCTGATATGTGATCCAATTTCATAAAGTAAAAATGTTTATCTATAATTGAGGTATATATAGGAATATACACTAAAGTAGTGTCATGGACTGAATTGTGTCCCCCTCACCACCAAATGTATATGTTGATGTCCTAAACCCCAACACCTAAGAATGTTGATTGTATTTGGAAATAGGATCTTTAGAGAGGTATTTAAGGTCAAATGAGGGCACCAATTTGACTGGTGTTCTTATAAGAAAAGGAAATTTGGCCACAAATACATACAAAGGGAAGAACAAGTGTAGATCCAGGGATAAGATGACCATCTGTAAATCAGGGAGAGAGGCTTCCAAAGCAAGCACCCCTACCAACACCTTGATCTTGGACTTCTAGCTTCCAGGACTGTGAAATGATAAAATTATGTTGTTTAAGCCATCCAGTCTGTAGTACTTTGTTGTGACATCCCTAGAAAATAATGCAAGTAATAGCAGCAGTTTGGGATGGTAGAATTATAGGATTTTACTTTTTGACTCTATGCATTTTCTAATTTCTATAAAATCTACAAATTTTGTCACTAAGATTATTTTAATGCTACCCTGCCCTGAGCTGATAGATGGAGCTGATTTGAGATAAAACTAGTGAGAAAATAACAGACAAGGAACAAGTTGGCAAATCATTCTCCTTGTCATTGAGGAATCTGAAAATAAAAATGAAATTCACAGTTAAAGTTTTGCTCAAAGGAAAGGGTGCTGAACAGTTTGCCATCTGAACAGACTGTGGTCGCCCAGGCAAGAAGACCTGTATCTTTTACCTGGAAATGGACCTTCAATGTACTCCATGGCACAGTGCCTAGAGACTATGTGTGGGGCTTCCAAAGCCTTGATCTGAGACTCACAGAACAAGTAAACTACAATATTCCTTAGTAGTTACTTAGAAACAAATTCCAGACCAGGGCTTCACCATGTCAAGAAGAGTGGTAAATGTTGGCCCTGGAAGTTCACCAGGCAGCAGAGCTTGCACGCTGATGCATTCACCTTCTCACTTCTATGGCAGCACCAACTTGTTCCTACAGCTTCCTTCACTCCCTTGGATGAATGTGACCAGTCAAAAGTAGCCAGAGTGATTAGATAAGATCTGTTAGACCTGAGGGCCTTCATCAATTGGGCCAGTCCTCATTTTGCAAGGGCAACAACTGGGATCCCAAAATTCTGTGTGTATGCACATATGTACATATAGAATATTTATAGCAGTCTACCTCAGTCTGAAGTCAGAGATAAAGAGTCCTCAGAGACGTACCAAGGCTAAATTTCTCATGCTATGAACCACACTTTGGATTCCCTTGATAGGCCTTGTCTCATATCTCAGAAGGAAATACAGTGAAGAGATGTTCCAAAATTAATTGCTTATCTTCAACGTTGGGCTAGATGTTAAAATCCTATCAGTACTACATCTGGAAAATATAAAGAGATGGATTAACAGTTGGAGAAAGCTGTACTACAAATGAAAAATAACTCAATCTCACCAGTGAATGTTGTTTAATAATTACTCTTTTGATAAAGTATTCCCCCTCTTCAGGATGCACAGAGACAGGTACTTGTTTTACAACACTTTGGAACTGACAGAATAGGGAACCGATTCACTTGAGATTCACAACTAAAGGATTAAATGCATACTAAACTACATTAATTCTCAGACCTTAACCAAATGCCTGCATACTAAGAACTTTTTGAAAAATAAAATTGGAGAGTAGTTCTTATCCTTAAGGAGAGCTCAGTCTGGTGGAAGAATCAGACACATGGGACATCGAGTTGTACAAAGGGTCTCAAGGTTATGATCAGAAAATACTCTTTTCTCCTACTACCCATTCTGACTTGATCTGTAGAAAAAGTTCCTCCTTGCCCCTTGGAAGAAATCTAGGGCAGGTCTCATAACTTTTCTTTTACATAAGTAAATCCCAAATAATAAAGTCTTCTGATCACTTTTAGAGAAATAAAGGCTTGTTTCAGTAATGTATACCTTGTCAAAACTCCAAATCTCATTTAAAGTTAAAGATTGCCCTTCCTCCTTTGTTAGCCTGCCCCAGAGGAACAGGCAGCTTCTCCCCCTCCTTTTGGGGGTACTGCCCATCTCCTCCCACTCACTGCCTCTGGCTCCAGGGAGGCAGGAGCCTGAAGTGAGCATAAGGGCTGGGGTTTGCTCAGAGACAGGAACGGGCTGGCCTGGCATTCAGGTCACCTTGCATTGGCGTCCTCAAGTCAGGGCAGATGTTTGTGACAGGATACTGTGGGAACTGCAAAGAAACCTTCTCTAACCTGGTTTATGCATTTTCTTCTGGGTGGCTGGGTATATCTTCCCCCTCAAATCTTGATTAGATGGAGGGGTTGTTACTCCCAGTTGGAGTAAGCAACCCTTCAGGGGAGTCCTTTGGGCAGAATTTGAAATAGCGCTAAGCTGGCTCTCTCCATCATGGACCACAAGGAACACTGAGCTGTGCCGGGAAGTGCAGCTGGCTCCCAAAGCAGCCAGTCGAGCTCCCTCTGCTCTGCTGCTTCTGGCTTATCACCACAGCTTCTTGCCTTGTAGATCCTTCAGGAGCGTTTCCCTCTGCCCACCAAACTCTGGGGGATATAGATCAAACTCTTAGTTCGTCAAAGCCCTGCTCACTAAGCTGGAAGAAGGACAAAGCTCTTCACTTCCATGAGGTGGGGAAGGCCCACAGCACACTAATAATCCCCTCCAGAGAAATCCTTTTTTCTAGGTCCCAATTTCTTGACTGAGTTCTTAACTCACTTACATGGCTTAGATATGGGCAGGGGATAAAACCTGTTTCTAATCAACTGCAAGTTTTGCACAGGCATATAGCACCTCACCTTGGATTGAGGGATTGGTAGCTTTTTAGCCTTCAGCAAAAATCAAGACCGAGTCTCACCTTGTAACATTTGCAAATATATCATTAATGTGATGAGTGCTGGGATAGAAACATACAAAACGCTTTTGCAGCAAATTGTTCTGATCCATACTAGGGAAGGGTAAGTGTAACTAAGTTTCTCATAAAGCTCAGGGACTCTCCTGAGCTAAGTTCCAAGAGACAGAAATCCACAAAAGAGGAAAGAGTCCATTCCAAGCTAGTTCACAGGATGCATTTGGAACATTTGAGGCTGTTTGCTACAATAGCTACTACAATATTCTGCATTTTCATCAAACAAAACACAAACATTTAATATTGTATTCTTGCCAGAAAAGTTGAACTTGAGAGCCTCTAGTGTAAATACATTTACAAGAATGACAGGATAGAGGAACAAGTTAAGTGACATCAACACAAGGAGGCAAACAAATGGATCTGGAATGGGGAACATTCTGCAGAACTGACTCATTTTCTGCAACAAGACAATTATAGGGGAAAGGTCAGGAGAGGGGACAATTCCACATGCAAGAGACACAACAATCAAATGTAATATGTGGACTTTGTAGGTGAATAAATTTCATTAGGTATAAATGGTATTGTAGTTAACTAAGAATACATCCAGGAAAAGAGTTCATACTGAAGTATGTGGGGGTGAAATGACACAATGCCTGATACTTTGAAGTATTTTAGTAAAGAAAATGACAAAAGGGATGATTAAGCTAACATGGAAAATCTTGATAACCATTGAATCTGTTTAATAGTAACATTTTTTTCAAAGTTTACCTCTTCCAGTTCCCCATTTGGGGGATGATTTTCTCCTCATGATGCCCCAGGGGCACCAATTCCTTTCATTTTGTGGTTCTATGCGGTAGAGCTTCTGAGTTCTCTGTGTCCAGAAGGAAGGAGAGAATAATGAAATTTACATACTTCCTTCCACTGACATCCCATTAACAAAAACTAGTCACATGGCTTCCTCTGTATACAAAGTGGTCCCTGAATGCACAGCCACTTCCAGCCTCTACACTGTGAGGGTGAAGAAAAGCTCTTCAGTGGATGGCTGAATTCCTGGGTTCCAACAACAGGGTTTCTGCTTTAGCACATGGGATGGGCCTCGACAGCCTGCTTCTTCAACAAGTCCTGAAGATGATACAGCACGTCACCAATACAGGGTACTCTGGGTATCTCCCATTTTCTCTCCTAAACCATGCTCCGCCCTCCCCACCCTGTGTCCCTCAGAGCTGAACACTGCGGGCTGCATTATGGAATTCCCTTGCCCCGTGGCTTCCAGTGGGGCTCACCAAAGGGGAGCAGTCACAGATTGGAAGGAGAAGGGGTTGAGGGGAGGAGACTGCTCCCAGCTCTCCCTTCAGAATGCCACCCTGGGGTTTTGCTTCCCTCCTTGCAATCCCGGCTCATTTAGCTGGCTCTCTCCATAGACCTTTCTGTCTCCAGATTCTGATAAGGGTTCCTTCCTTCCTCTCACCCCTTCCAGTCTAGGGCCAGCCAGCAGTGCCCCACCAGAATACTATTTAATCCATATGGCTTCTTCACACCTGCCCATACCCAAATATAAGTAGTGCTTTTATTCAATTCTTTTTAAACTCTCATTTGTTTTTGCTGGCACCCAGGCTGATACAAGTGGTCCATGGACAACAAGTGGTCCATGGACAACACTGAGAAACATGAGGTCAAACCAGGGTATGCCACAGCCCCTAGGGAACCTGAATGTGAATTATAGGATGTTTAATGCAGCTGGAGCAAATGTAGGAATGAGAGGTGAGAAAGATGAAGGGGGTAGGATCCATACCACAAAGCCTCAGCCTTTCTCCCATGCTAGATTATTCTGACAGCAGCAGTGAGACTAACCAGCAGGATTTGCAGTAACTGAGGTAAGCATGAGAATTTCCACTAAAAGACAGTAAACAGTGAGACCAGAGGAGAAAATCAAGGTCTTATTGTTGGGAACTACCCACAACGTTACTACAGCTGCACTTGTGGACCGAAGAGTCCACAAGCACTGAAAACAACACCTCTGGAGAGAAAAACAGAGGAGGTAGCTAAAGGGAGATTCTGGTTCTAGGGAAAGTATAAGAAGAAAAGCACTACCAGGATTCTACTGTCCCTTATACTACACATCTAACCTCTACATGAATTCATCTATCACTAAAAAGTTTTGCTCAAACTTTGGAGGTCTTTTCCTCCCTCATGGGAAGAAGATTGCCCATTTGTTAGGATCATTTGTTATAGCAAAGAAAATGGAATTTTTTGTACAGTCAGCTTTGCAAGGCTATGTTTATGTGAAGTGAGAAATATCCCAAATTGGAAAGACTAAATAAAAAATGTAATGAGAAATATTATTTGCTAAGCAGTATTAATGATTTAATGTTGCAGAGGCCCAGTGCTAATGGAGACCTCTTATAAAGTATTCCTAAAGACATCTAGGACAGAATTGGACAATGTACAGAATTGGAAAGAATTCAAGGCAGCCATTTTATGTCTTCCCTTTCTCCTTCTCTGCCTAGGAACTGATATTTCCTCTAGGTAAAAGAGCCTTGTATTGTTACACAGTTACATAATTATTTTCAATCAATTGCTTTAGGATATTTTCTTTTCAACTTTTTTCTGCCTCCAGGATTTTATGATTTTTCAAAATGGAATTCAAGGAGCTGGTATGTGAATTTTAGGTAACACTTACCATCAGTTTTGGCCCTAATGAGGCATTAGAGAATATTCTGGCTTCCTTCTTTAGTGCAGTGTGTATTGTTCTGTGACAGGGGAAGCAAAACCCTTTTTGCCTACTTCCCTTTGTGTTGTGGGTATCATGAGTTCAATAAAATTTTCTAAGTGTCTGTGACTCCAAACATTAAATTTCTTGTCATCCTCCCCCTTCTAAAATATTTTGGCGCTGAACTGGAGAGTGGGGTCATGGTAGCAGCAGCATCTTTCCTTGGAATAATGCTTGGTATATTTCAAGACATGCTGCATTTCTCATTTGAAGGTATCTTCCAGATCTTCTATTTGTCAGTGACAAATAGCCAAATGGAAGTATGCTTTTAACATTCAGGCCATGTTCCAAATTGACCATGTTCCAAGTTGGAACTTAATTAGGATTAGAATAAGAATTCAAAGCACAGGTCAGGTTCTTCCACTGCTACAAGACGTGTCAGTCGGCAGCTGTCCTACTCACAGCCTGTGATGAATGGGCAGCTCCCGGTGATCATGCTTGGTACCACATGAATGGATGATTAAACAGAGATGGACACCTGGCGGAAGAGCCACCCACCCAAGGCCTGGATATTAACACAGCCCATCTTTTCATGCCAGGCTGTGTTACTGGTCAGGTGTTCTCCCAGGAACTTAAACTAGGAATTACTAAGAAAAGTAGAGGTGGCAACAGTTGAAGGACCATGAGGTGGAGTTTACTGTTGCCTATATTACAAACCTGTCACTTGAGATAATTATAGCAGCCAGAAAAGCCAAAGAAAAACACCACTATTAAAAGCAAAGGCTCTAGCAGATGACTTCTGCAAATTACTCCAGCCATTCCCATTCCCCACAAAAACCACAAAGTGAAATTAGCTCGAGTCAGTCACATTATGTTACCTTGTCTGACCAACTGCCACCCCAAATTGTCCTGTAATTCAAGAACTCCTTGTCTTATATGTTCATTCTACCTTTGTAATACAGATTTTAAAATACATGTAGGAAGCCACATTTAAACATTAAATGGGAAATCAATGGGAAAATATAAAACTATTAATTAGGGCTTCTGGTGAACTCACTGTTATCAAAGCATTCCCATCATTCCAGATAAAAGCAAAGAAATAATATTTGAGGTTAATTATGAAAAAAACAAAAAATGCTAATAAATTCATACACTCTTGTGTCCAAAGCCTAGATCATGGACCACTGTTCAATTTGGGTTCCCTGGGAAGCAGTCCTCATGGTAGAGTTCAACATCCAGGATGTTCATTGAGAAGAACCCTTGGGATCCTAAAGTATGGAAGGACGGGGAGAAACCAGGACTCAGGAGAGGTCTGGCTGTGACACAAGCTCAGCAACAGCTTCACCTGGCCCCACAGGAAGCTCTGGAGCTGGAATGTTCTTCAGAGATACCCTAGGTTGGGCCCAGATGGCCAGGCCTTGTATATTCCCCCACAGATCAGTTATTGGATGTGAGCCATTGTGGAGGGACATGACTTTATGCTCAATGGTTTTATGAAGCTGAGATCATTCCTGAAGGTCCTGACAGCTACAGACTGTCCCAGAAGGTGATCAACTATCCCAGATTTCCCAGAACTGTCGATTGTAGCACTGAAAAATCCCAGGCTAAGCACAATGGTTGGTCACCTTACTGTCTGTCAACAGCATTCAGCAGCTGAGACAACACATCTTTCATTGAGTGGGCACGTGTCTATCACAACACCTTTACCAATTTCCCAGGTTTCCCAGGACATCATGCTGGAGAATAGTATCTTCCAAAGTTCTTAAAAGTTCCAGGTGTTAAAGGTAATTGCTGTCTTTGGATGATAGCAACTGGGCTTGCTTAGAAACCAGGGATGGACATAATATCTTCTCTCTTATCTCCCAAAGAATGGTGGTCATCATTTTGAAAATGGACCTCCTGAATCAAAGAGAGAACTTACAGCAGTCTGGTGCTCTTTCAAGTTACTCTGCATGGACCTTCCCCCATGATGAAGTCTCCTTTCAGTTTTCCTATTCTCTTCTGGGCACAATGTATCCCTCTAAGACCAGGCAGCCTGACATATAACAAGTATACCTGCAAACAATTATTTGATGTCAAAATCCAGAAGAAACAGCCTATCTCAAGTCAGGAGAGGACAAACTTTCTGGTTAAAATTTGCCACATAGCACAGGATTGGTAATATTTCAGTAACTAGTGATGATCCTCACCAAATTTAAGTTTACATTATTGATGTTGAGGTATAATATTGGCCAGATACACAGGTTGACGAAAGACTGAAACCAAACTAAAGGAACCATCTGATTGGTTGAAATGGCACTATCACAGCTTTGGCCATGGAAGTGGTAATGCAGACTCCCTCTGACTCCCCTTCCCACCCAAGCATCCTGGCCTGACCCCTTCCTTTCAGGCCTCCACCCAGCCCCTCATATCTCAGCTCAAGAAACCTCTCCTTTATTCAATGTGTCTTCCTGGCTGACAGTCTTCAAGGGCCAGATTTGAGACATTCAAGGAAGCAATATTCATTTACTAGTAAATAGTTAAGTGGTATCTGTGGTAGAACTTGAAATAAAAGTAATGTGCCTCAACTATAATTCACAATCACAATATAGGTAGGTCATGGGGAAGGCAGTACAGCATGGAGAAGACAAGTAATTACTCTGTAGCATTTTACTACACTGATGGGCAGTGACTGCGATGGGGTTGGGGGCGGACTTGATAATATGGGTGAATGTTGAAACCAAAATGTTGCTCATGTGAAACCTTCATAAGATCGTATATCACTGATACTTTAATTAAAAAATAATGTGCCTCAAGATAAACTAGCAAACCCAGATGTTCAAAGCAAACACTTCACTGATGGTACCTTAGATTTAACCTTAATAATTTACCAATAAATGAACACTCTTATAGATGAGAGAAGAACTTCAGTATATTCCTATAAATGGGTTTTTTGGAAATGAAAATTTAAAGGAACTTTATGTTCTCAGTCTTGGGAACTGTATGCAAAAGTGAACACATACGCCCCGTTTGTCTTCTTAATCTTAAAATGACAGATAACCAAATAATTTCCCCTTGATAGGCTGTGAGTGCAACTCAAACCATACGAACACTTGCACGGATGAATTGACAATTTTCATTAGGTTGGTGTGTTGTTGCTGTTGTGTGGCCATAGCCCTTTGTCCTCAAACCTGTGGGTTAAACACCAACTCTAATTTGAGAACATAAATCCCTTGTAACATGTTACTCTACTGCTCATTCTAACTATATAAATAATTACAATCACTTCAGTAAAAAATGAGCCTTCCCATAAGTTGGATCATTTTAAGAGCTGGAAAATGACTTGTAATCCAATGAATTTAGAAAACAATGATTTCTTTTGAAAAGAAAATTAAGCTCTGATATTACAGTTTAATGTAGAGAGAAATACAGAACTGAAGACATTACAAACTTGCATTTGTTTGGTCAGATTATGAGAAAAGTTTAGAGAGTATTGAAAACTCACTTTCTAACAAGGAAAGCAGAGAACAATATTGTCTAATGTGAATACTTTTATTCATTGAGTTTTAAAAGCTGATAAAAATTAAATTTTCTAAAAAGTTCATATTTCTGATTGTTATATAATTATATATTGGGAAAAGTATTTTTCTCTTTTTTTACGTGGTAAAATACACAACATAAAATTTATCATCATACTGTTTTTAAGTCTTGATTCAGTGGTATTTATACATTCACACTGTTGTGCAGCCACCACCACCATCCATCCCATAATTCTTTTGATCTTGTAAAATTGAAACTATATCTACTAAACCAATAATTTCCCATCATACTCCATGTCCCCCACCCAGCCACTGGCAACTACCATCATACTTCTTTGTCTTTATGATTTTAACTTCTCTAGCCACCTCATATAAGTGGATGTAAGTGAGATCATATAATTTTTGTGTGTGTGACCGGTTTCTTTCACTTAGCATAAAGTCCTCAAGGTTTATCCATGTTGTAGCATTTGCAAAATTTTCTCTTTTTTTAAGGGTAAATAATATTCCGTTGACTGTATATACCATATTTTGCTTATCTATTCATCTGTCAATGGACACTTAGGTATCTTCCTTGTTTGAGCTCTGGTGGGCAATGCAGCTATGAACACAGTGTACAAACATCTCTTTGAGATACTTCTTTCATTTCTTTTGAGATCCAGAAATGGAATTGTTAAATGACATGATAATTCTGTTTTTAATTTTTTAAGGAAGTACCATATTATTTTCCACAGTGGCAATACTATTTTATATTTGCACCAACAATGTACAAGGGTTCCAATTATTCCACATCCTCACCAACACTTGTTTTCTGGGGTTTTTTTTTATAGTAGTCATCCTACAGATAGAAATAATTCTCAGATGTAGGGATTCATTTAAAAGAAAACACAGAAAAAGACAATGAAAAAAGTCAGTACATATGGACAGTATAGATGAAAAAATGTAATTATAAAAATGATGAAATTAAAATTCCTCAGATCATTTTAGTTGTACAGTTGTCAAAGTAGTGCTAAATATCAATGAAATACCTGTAGCATGCAGTTTCTGTTTTTTAAAAAACTATTGTCATAGAGCTATTAAGCTTGCATTTTTTAGTTTTTAAAAAATGGTATTATCTCATAGTTTTTATTTGCTTTTGCTCATTATTGGTGATGTTGAACATCTTTCCATGGGCTTATTGCCATTTGTAAAACTTCTGGAGAAATATCTATTTAAGTCCTTAGCCTATTTTAGATTGGGTTTTTTGGTTGTTGAGTTTTAGGAGTTCTCTGTATACCCTGGATATGATTCAATCTCCTTACTAGTTATAGATCTACTTAGATTTTCTACTGTTGGCAATTTTTATGTTGCTAGGAATTTGCCCATTTCATCTAGTTTATCCAGTATATTGACATGCAGTTGTTCATAGTACTCTTATAATCCTTTTTATTTCTAAAGAATTGGCAGTAATGTCCAAACTTTAGTTTCTTATTTTAGCACTTGAGTCTCCTTTTTAAATCAAAGGATAATTTCACTTTAGTATTTGTAACTAAATATTTGTCAATTTCATTGATATTTTTGAAGACCAACTTTTGGTTTCATTTTCTCTATTGTTTTCCTATTCTCTATTTTGTTTATCTCTACTATAATCTTTATGTTGCTTCCTATTGGGTTTATGTTGTTCCTTTTTCCCTAGTTTCTTAAGCTATAAAGTTTGATCGTTGATTTCAGATTTTTTTTTTAGTGTAAGTAAAACTTACCCCTTAGTACATTCACTGTGTTCCATAAGTTTTGGTATGTTGTGTTTTCATTTTTCACTCATCTCTAAATATTTTTAATTTCCCTGTGTCTATTGGTTGTTTAAAATATGCTGGTTAACTTGCACAATTTTGGGAATGTTCCAATTTTCTTTATGTTATTAATATCTAACTTCATCTCATTATCATCAGAAGAAATTTTCTATGATATCTGTCTTTCTAAATCTATCGAGTCTTAATTTGTACCCTACATATGGCCTATCCTGGAAAATATCCTACATATGTGCACCTAAGAATATGTATGCTTTTGTTATTAGATGGAGTGTTTTGTATATTTCTGTTATATATAGTTGATTTATTGTGTTAAGTCCTCTATTTCCTTGCTTATCTTCCATCTGGTTGTTCTATCCATTATTGTGAGAAGTGGTATTGAAGTCTCCAACTGTTATTTTAGAACTTTCAATTTCTCTCTTCAATTCTGCCAGTTTTGGCCTTCATGTATTTTGATGGTTTGTCATTGGGCATGTAAAGTTTATATCCGTTATATTTTTCACTGTACTGAGCATTTTATTAATATATAATATCCTTCTTCAAATCAAAAAATGTTATAAAAGACAAAGTCTGTTTTTTTCTGGTATTAGTATAGCCACCCCTGTTCTCTTTTGGTTACTATTTGCATAGAATATCCCATTCCATCCTTTCACTTTCAACCTGTTTGTGTCTTTGGATCTCAAGTGAGTCTCTTGGATCTCAACAAAATATAGCTGAGTCATGTATTTGTTTTTTTTGAGAGGGCATCTCTCATATTTATTGATCAAATGGTTGTTAACAACAATAAAATTCTGTATAGGGGACTCAATGTACAATCATTAATCAACCCCAAGCCTAATTCTCAACAGTCTCTAATCTTCTGAAGCATAACGAACAAGTTCTTACATGGTGAACAAGTTCTTACATAGTGAATAAGTTCTTACATGGTGAACAGTGCAAGGGCAGTCATCACAGAAACTTTCAGTTTTGATTATGCATCATGAACTATAAACAATCAAGTCAGATATGATTATTCATTTGATTTTTATACTTGATTTATATGTGAATCCCACATTTCTCCCTTATTATTATTTTTTTTTAATAAAATGCTGGAGTGGTAGGTAGATGCAAGATAAAGGTAGAAAACATAATTCAGTGCTGTAAGAGGGCAAATGTAGATGATCAGGTCTGTGCCTATAGACTAAGTATTAATTCAAGCTAGTGAGTCATGTATTTTTATCCATTCTGCCAATTTCTATCTTTTGATTGGGGAATTTAACCTATTGACATTTAAAGTAATTACCTATAAAAAGGGACTTTTTACTTATGATCAGAAGCAGTAATCAGCAGTCAGAGCACAGATCCCCAGTATTTGGAAAACAAAGTCCTTTTTGCTCCCCCTGGATCCTGCAAGCTGTGTGCATGCTGCTCCAGGAACACATGTACAGCTACCTGCCATGTGGCTGGGGATAGGATATGAGCAGCTGCTATTCTGCTAAGAGCTAAAATTAACCAAAATTAATCACTACTACCTTCCAAGACTTACCCTGGAAGTTTCAAGCTTTCAACAGACTCTAGAGTTCCAAAATATATACATCAGACATTCTGCCAGTGCAGTTGTTGTCTAGGTGGGCACTGATTCCTGGTGCTCCCTACTCTGCCATTTTCCCAGAATCCTTTCTCCTAGGTAAAGTTAATATAACATTTTCTTTTCCTGTTCCAACAGAAATAATTTTTTACTTGGCACTAAGATATAAAACTTGTTACATATGTAACAGAGTCGAAGCAAGTTAAGCAGCCTTACGTACACATAAAATAAACAGCTCACTGTAATCATATCAAATTACAGACCACTACATTCTACCAATGTGGTTGGTTTAAATTACACAGTATAGAGAAAGCTGAGTGAAACCTCTGATTTGAAGCATCATGGACTTCCAAACTCACTGAGCTGGAATCAATTACTGAGATTGTCATTCCAAGAAAAGATGATGAAGGAAGTAAAAGTGAGGATAAGCCAACTATGCAATTATTTGCACTCTGCCATTTAAAATTTGTTGTTTAATAGGCATTTTGTGTTGGAACTTGAACAACTTACAGAAACAAATGTTTAAGCTATGTAAGTTGTTTGTATCTCTTTAATCGGCAAATAATAATATTTACTGTGTGTTAGACCCTTGCAATACAAAGAAAATAAGACAGTTTATGACCTCAAGGAACTAATAGGGGAGGTAAACATGTGAGCAGAACCCAGGAGAAGGGGCCTGTACTATATTGAGTATGGGGTTATAAGGGAGGGATTTTCAGGAAAGTCGTACTTTCTAAAAATGATAACACTTGTTCAGAGTACAATTAAGTGGAATATTCCAGAATTAAGCAATTGTAGTAAGACTGGTGTTTTAAGCAAAGGAAATGCACATTTTGGAAAATAGCAAGCCCTTTGGTATAGCAGGAACAAATGATACAGACAGAGGTGCAACAAGAAGTGATGCTGAAGAGGCCACAGAGCTCAGACCCCAAAAAGCCTTTTAGGGCATGCTGTGGAGTTTGGACATGATCCCATAGACATGGGTTAGATAAGCTGTGGTTTACATGCAACTCAAGGCAGCTTAGCTATTATTCACCCTCTCTCTTCTACCCAAGTATGTGTCTGAAATGGGGGAGGAAATTATCACATTCAAGGTTCTTGTTAAAGTGATTAACCAAATATGAGTAAATGGATGAATAATTATTTATCTTATTAATAAATTATAACACACATAGATGCTCACAATATAGGCTATGAGTGTACATTTGAGGTGAGACTGTTGCAGTTGGTAAAAAGACATTAAAGGGATTTCATGGGGAGAATAAATTGACAGATTTGAGTAGTTCTGTCTTATCCACCATTTTCAGTCTCATAAATCACATTTCCCACAGTGATCCTGAGCAGAGTGGTTGTGAAGGTGAAACTGGCCCTGGGTTTCTTCCCCAGACACCAAACAGGGATGACTGAGGAGTCTCTCTATGCCCCACCCCACCAAGACTGTCTTTCCTGCCCTCAATTTTCCTCCACTGTCTTACCCAAGAACACTTAGATTTTTCATCTACTTTCACTTTGACAAGAGAATGAAAGATTCCAATTCCAGTAAGCGCACTAAGCAATAGTAGTAGTGCCTGCCTGGCAGAAGTCCTCCACTTTGAAAAGGAAAACACCTTTCACTCAAGGAAGGCATCTCTGATGTTAGGATATCACTCACCAAATTGCCTGGTCAGGGAATATTACACTGTAGGAATAGGGCTGACATAGCAGTTGGGGTGGGATGTCTTTCCTCAGGATCTCACAAATCACCAGAGATGATAATCACTAATGTGCACTTCAGCCCTACAGCTGTTAGATGTTCAAGCATTCAGTTTCTCTTCCTTCTGCAGCCTCTGGGCCTGTTGGCTATCCTCTGTGCATAAGGAGTAGGCTTTGAGCCAGTGAAGTGCTGAAGAGTGCTGTTTAGGCATTCACACACGCTAGATGATGTGGTTTTACTCGTGGTGAACAGTCAGTCTGATAAAGCTTCCCTCCTGGGATAAAGCATCCAGAAGGGCCCAGGATTGGATCAAGCAGTGAATGCACAGGAAATGCGCAGGCAGTGGCTATATCGAGTAAGATAAATGAAAGGCTCTGATAAAAATATCCTCATGGGAATGGGCATTTGACCATTGAGTTCTCTTCTTTGCTACTGAAGAATGTGAGGTGGCAGAGGAGGTTAAACTATATTTAGAATCCAGATCTTCAAAGATGATATGCACGGCAGTGAAATGGAGTGGTGGATTATAGACATTCTTGAAAGAGTCCTAACTTGCATGTCAGTGTATTTTAAAGGGTCCATTTTTCAAAAGTATTCTTCTGTCTGTTTAAGGTGAGGACAACACTCAGCTACCTGGAATCCCAAATCCATAAAAAGCTCATTCCTTTCTGTAGGTGCTATATTCTGGACTCTAAACAGACAAAGCCTTGAAATTCTGATGTATTGTGACATTCGGGGATTTTTTAACTCTGTTTCTAAGTTACACAATATAGCACTATTAAGATTCATCCATCAAAAAAAAGATGCCCCAGGGACCACCAACTAGGCAGTGAACTGTCTTGACCATTAATCGTGATTGCTAGTATTTCTTTCATTTTTAAACTTTTTTTAACCCAACAATGTTCCAAATACTACCAGTTTTCACAGAACTCAAAAAATAAGAAACCAAAAGAAACTGATTACCAGTTTTTCTCTTGTTTGGCAAAAATAAGCCTCAAACAATTTATAAATTAGGTGATCATTTAATGCGTTAGGTAAAGCAGGTTGGTTTTTGAAGGGGAATGCAAAGATGACAGCATTGGAATCTCTGGTGGGGGATAAGGAGGAAGGATTTGGAATTTGATTTATCCTAAATCTGCCAATCCCTGTGTGTTTCTAAGAACTAGAAAATGCTTAGATATAAAATGTACAAATTGTGATTACTGCACTCTTAAAATTTCAGATGTGTGCATGAAATTGTTTTTTAGTCAAGTGATATTTATACTGGACTCAATTTATGTGTCTTCCCAGATTTGCTCAGCTCTACTTCCGAACTTGTTCAGTGCCATTGTAATCTCAGCTCCAAAAAACAATTTGGTGTTTGGGAGCAATAAAGAGAACTGTTATACAGACTGGTATTTGAGCCTCCAGTTCTATTTATGGATATAATATAATCCTTAACCAGACCCATGAAGGTTCTCATTTACCTGGCAGGTGTCTAGAGTGTCCAAGAAACAATCCAGAAGTTATTGTCCCATGGAAAAAATTTTCACCAATGAGAGATAGAAGACACAAGGGTGCTAGCAAATTCCACATTCTTCCTCCTGATCCCCCACCAGAGATTTCCAAGACCTGGTGGCACTATGCATAAGGCCTTTTCAGAGATGTCTCTTATGTATAAGCAACCCCCTCTGTGTTACAAAGTTATAGCTTTTTTGGTAATATATCACCTTATGTTTCTTTCTCTGTTTCCCTGCTTCACTTCTCTTTCTCTCACTCTTGCTGCCCTGGGATTGCAACCTCTAACATGTTTGCACAAAAGCTATGCCTCAGACTCTGTTTGCTAGGGCTAAGATATTTATACTTTCTGTTAATTAATTAATTTTGGTTCTCAACTTTTCATCACTGGATTTCTCCAAGGTGGAAATGGAGAGGGTACCCAGTCCATGGTATTAGGAAAGGGATACTCTAAATCCACTGGGTATTTAGATAATCATTGAAGCCATTGTACCACCAGATGCACTGCTTTTCAATACTGGAACTGATGTGGTATCTTGAAGGAAAACAGGCTTGGTGTTCCTTCCAGCATGCAGTCAGGTCCTTCTCTTTGAGAAATAATCAGTATTGGCTTCCTCCTCCTACATACCAAGAGCAGAAGCCATCAGTTAAGGATGCCCTGTAGAAGGTTGATGAATTTGAATGGAATACATATAGAAATATATATTTCCATAGAAGGTTGATGAATATAATGGAAAAATATAACCTTGATTGCCCTTCTTTTGTAAATGCATGTGCTTTATCAAGAAGCACAATTCAATTTCAATATAGGAACTATCAATAGACACAGCCCACATTTTAATTATTGAGGACTTGGTAGTCCTCAATAATTTTTAAGAGTGTAAAGGAATCATGAGACCAATAAGTTGATAAATATCTCCAGAGACTAGCATAATATCTGGAACAAAGAAAAATCCAGTAACAAAAGCTTCTGATGTCTGTGTTATACCCCTTAGTCTGCTCTACTTAACCAGTTTTATGGTGTTTTGCAATTTGCAAATAACTGGTGAAGAGGCAGATACACTGAATTACCATGCATTGCTATGCTCATATATCTTCTTTCTAATAAAATTAAGAAATTTGTTACTTTGAGAGCTTGACACTTCAACATTTGTATTTCTAACCTCCTCTACTGTAAGACTCTAATGTTCTCAACATATTTTTCTTCTTAAAGGGCTGCCAAAATAAATGTGCCACATTTGAGCTCCATAGCACACTGAGCTGAAAGAGTGCATATCCTACAGCTATAGAGAAAAATTTGGTGTTCGGAAGCAATGAACAGAACTGTTATACAGACTGGTATTTGAACCTCCAGTTCCATTTATGGATATAATATAATTTGAAACACTTAAAAAACTTTTTCTCCTTATACTTAAATAAGAATAATCTTTCTCCTTATAATTAGGTAAGAATGGTGCTTCAATGTTTGATACAAATAATAGCTAATTCTCCTTTTCTTTTTTAAACTTTTGTCTAATATATTAATATGACTAAAGTCAAATAACACTAAAGGTATACAGCAATAAAGTTTACCAAATGCTGAAATCATTAGCATATAAATCTGGCTACGTTGTGGGACCTCAAGAGTATATGGATTTAATTTGCTTTAGCTTGATATTTTATAGAAAATGTCATTAAAATGTGGTACTTTAATTCAAAGTTTTTTGCTGAAAATACTGATGTTTGTAATACATAAGCTTGTAAAATCAGCTGATGACATGTCCTGGTTACCAACTGGAAACTGTATCACACACAGAAAACCAGAGTTTCATTCAGTGAAAATTGGTCACTGAGTTGGTATCTTGGCCTCATTCTTTCCCTCTCAGCTTCTCATCCACACACACAATCACTCATACACATGCTCTCCTTAAAGAACTCTAATCTAGAACACCGATTCTTCTACTTCAACACAATTGTACACCTCTCCTACCCAAAAAAAGTCATAAAATCAATGATCCTTCTAACATACTTACAGGCAGGCACATGGGAGTTGAGTTTTCATTTCCTGCCACCCTTCTTCAGTTATGTTGAGCATCTACCATATTTTTGGTGCCACAGCAGGCATTAGTGGTACAACAAACAAAACAGACATCAACCCTGTCACACTAAAACTTAACAGACTAGTTCATAGTATAACAAATATGTACTTTTAGTTTGCATGACTACCATCTCACTAAAGTAGACTCTTCAAGAACAAACACTCACATTTTTCCTTTATTTTTCAATACGCTACTAGGTGTCCAAATAATATATATGTCAAGTTACTTTCAGCTACAAGTATCAGATGATTATCTAAAAGTGACAAACATTTGGAGTGTGCTTTTCTCAAGTAACAAATCCAGAAGTAGCTGGTCGCAGTACTGATTTTGTTAGGCAGGAAAACAGATATGAATAGGGTGGAAAGAGAATAAGGTCAGTAAAGCCCACTAGAAGAGCCTCAAAGAGTTAACCAGTTAAAAATAGAAAGCTCAGAAGGCCAGGAGCAATTTAATCTAGAAGTTTGAATACTCCCCAGATTAAGAAAAGTATCTCAGAATAGCCTATGTTTTCACTGTGTCAATTAGAATATACCATTACAAGATTTACTTTAGCACCTGCTAAAAGGCCCAGCTTATTCAGGAAGAATTCTATCTTAAAGCTAAGATTACATTTTAATCAAACAGATGGTGACTCAGCCCACATTAGAGGCAGGGCAGACAGTCTTGATTGATATGCTTCCAGAGAGAAGCTGATATTCTGGAAAGGAATCAAAGTAGTATATTTCACAAAACTTAATGTCTTAACAAAAACAAACATTCTGGGACAATTTAGCCAGTCCACACCTGGCCTTTGGTCGCATTCCTGAAAATCCACAACCACCTATAAAGCCCTAGACCCTAAACTCTTAAGCACTCCTCTTCCTGAGGTTGCCCGCACTTTCTAAGTGTGTAGCTTTAAAACTTTATCTCAACCTTTCAGCGCACCTCTTCTATGAAATAGCTCACACTCCCCTTTCTCCAAGTGTGCACTTGCTCTCTCTAAATAAAGCTTAAACCTTTCAGGGTACCTCTCCTCCTTGAGGTCATCTGCACTTTTTCTCTATATAAGTAATTTTAAATAAAACTTTTACTCTGCTTCACTACTGTGTCTCTGCCCTTCGGTTCTTTGTTGTGGCGGTGACAAGCACCTAGGAAAATGCACAATGCTCCCCACCCACCAACAGTTTGGAAACTCAACAAAGTCATTGAGAGCTACAGAGTTCCTCTCATTATCAGGTGTCAGAGCTATTAGAGCAACTGACCACAGTAGCTCCAAGCACCATATCCTTGAGTGACAAAGTCCAAAAGCTGAAAAGAGATTTGGGGTTTATTCACTGGCCTCTTCTCTCCTTTCATCAGCTAAGAACATGTTTTCCAAAATTTTTCTTGTCTTCTTGGTCATAACTGGATCACTTAGGTACCAATAGCTAGTTGCCAGGGATGCTGGGTAACTGAGTATCTGATATATACAGCCTCAACTGAGAAAAGAAACAATAGGGGAAGCTGAAAGATTTTCACCTAAGATCAGGAACAAGACAGGGATGCCCACTCTCCCCACTGTTATTCAACATAGTAGTGGAGGTCCTAGCCACGGCAATCAGACAAAACAAAGAAATACAAGGAATCCAGATTGGTAAAGAAGAAGTCAAACTGTCACTATTTGCAGATGACATGATATTGTACATAAAAAACCCTAAAAACTCCACTCCAAAACTACTAGAACTAATATCGAAATTCACCAAAGTTGCAGGATACAAAATTAACACACACAAATCTGTTGCTTTCTTATACACTAACAATGAAATAGCAGAAAGAGAAATCAGGAAAACAATTCCATTCACAATTGCATCAAAAAGAATAAAATACCTAGGATTAAACTTAACCAAGGAAGTGAAAGACTACACCCTGAAAACTACAAGACACTCTTAAGAGAAATTAAAGACGACACTAACAAATGGAAACTCATCCCATGCTGTTGGGGAGGAAGAATTAATATTGTCAAAATGGCCACCCTGCCTAAAGCAATCTACAGATTTAATGCAATCCCTATCAAAATACCAAAGCATTCTTCAACAAACTGGAATAAATAGTTCTAAAATTCATATGGAACCACAAAAGACCCTGAATGGCCACAGCAATCCTGAGAAGGAAGAATAAAGCAGGGGTCATCTCGCTTCCCAACTTCAAGCTCTACTCCAAAGCCACAGTAATCAAGACAATTTGGTACTGGCACAAGAACAGATGCACAGACCAGCGGAAGAGAATAAAGAGTCCAGATATTAACCCAAACATATACAGTCAATTAACATATGATAAAGGAGCCATGGATAT
This sequence comes from Manis pentadactyla, assembly GCF_030020395.1. Lineage (NCBI taxonomy): Eukaryota > Metazoa > Chordata > Mammalia > Pholidota > Manidae > Manis > Manis pentadactyla. The sequence continues at coordinate 63,477,105 of NC_080023.1, read as the reverse complement.
ACAATGGGGAAATGACAGCCTCTTCAATAGCTGGTGTTGGCAAAACTGGACAACTGCATATAAAAGAATCATTGTCTAACCCCATACACAAAAGTAAATTCAAAATGGATCAAAGACCTGAATGTAAGTTATGAAACCATAAAACTCTTAGAAAAAAACATAGGCAAAAATCTCTTGGACATAAACATGGGCAACTTCTTCATGAACATATCTCCCTGGGCAAGTGAAACAAAAGTAAAATTGAACAAGTGGGACTATATCAAGCTGAAAAGCTTCTGTACAGCAAAGGACACCATCAATAGAACAAAAAGGCATCCAACAGTATGGGAGAATTTATTCATAAATGACAGTCCAATAAAGGGTTGACATCCAAAATATATAAAGAGTTCATGCACCTCAACAAAAAGTGAATAATTCAATTAAAATATGGGCAGAGGGTCTGAACAGACACTTCTCCGAAGAAGAAATTCAGATGGCCAACAGACACATGAAAAGATGTTCTACATCGCTAATCATCAGGGAAATGCAAATTAAAACCACAATGAGATATCACCTCACACCAGTAAGGATCGCCACCATCCAAAAGACAAACAACAACAAATGTTGGCGAGGATGTGGAGAAAGGGGAACCCTCCTACACTGCTGGTGGGAATGTAAATTAGTTCAACCATTGTGGAAAGCAGTATGGAGGTTCCTCAAAAAACTCAAAATACCATTTGACCCAGGAATTCCACTTCTAGGAATTTACCCTAAGAGTGCAGCAGCCCAGTTTGAAAAAGACAGATGCACCCCTATGTTTATCGCTGCACTATTTACAATAGCCAAGAAATGGAAGCAACCTAAGTGTCCATCAGTAGATGAATGGATAAAGAAGATGTGGTACATATACACAATGGAATATTATTCAGCCATAAGAAAGAAACAAACCCTACCATTTGCAACAACATGGATGGAGCTGGAAGGCTTTATGCTCAGTGAAATAAGCCAGGCAGAGAAAGACAAGTGCCAAATTATTTCACTCATCTGTGGAGTATAACAACAAAGCAAAAACTAAAGGAACAAAACAGCAGCAGACTCACAGAACCCAAGAATGGACTAACAGTTACCAAAGGGAAAGGGACTGGGGAGGATGGGTGGGAAGGACACGGGGAAGGCAGTGTAACACAGAGAAGACAAGTAGTGATTCTATAGCATCTTAGTATGCTGATGGACAGTGACTGTAATGGGGACTTGATAATGGGGGGAGTCTAGTAAACATAATGTTGCTCATGTAATTGTAGATCAATGATACCAAAAACAAACAAAAAAAAAACAATAGGGGAGATGAGTGCCCATGGGGAAGACAAGCAACGGTATTTGCCACAAGGAGTATTCATTCATGTTTGTTAAATGAAGGATGTGGGAATAGATGGTCAAAAAACAGGCTGGAATAGAAGACGGGACCATGACATGGATGATGACTATGCTTAGGATGAAAGAAGTCAAATCGAAGAGTGTGATCATATTTAGCTAAGTTCCAAGATCCTCAATGAATCTGTGTGCATTTAGGAGTTAGGGGGAAATTTCATAAGATGATAGCAATAGTGACAGGTATAACATGTACCTGAGGAAGGTTATCAAAATGGCTGACGATCCACGACCTGTCTGTAGACTGGGTAGAACCAGGACATTGATCCTGAGTTCCATGCCAAATGTTAAGTTCTTCTGGGAGAATGGACAGATTCTTCACAAGTGAGTAACCAAGAAATTAGCATCTCCAGGGTTCAATTAGAGGAAGACAGTATAAGGTAGTCTATTTAGCTGTGAAGTATATAGGAAAGTTTATTTATAGGATAAAAGGGAGTTACAGTTGGCAGAGAAAGTGGTTAATAGAACAGTATTAAAAAGAAGATGTGGCTTGGAGGGTGGGGAGACAAGCCAGAAGGAAGGAAACTGAGAGAGACACATGGGGCAAAAAAAATTTCCTGCAAGGTTTCTACTCCAGATCCTGGCAGGAATTCAGGAGAATGAGCAATCAAGATAAAGAGGAAGCTTATGGTTAAATGTAACCAGCTCTTTAAGTTATGACTCTCTAGTGTCAAGTAAACCAACTAACTGCAACTTTTTTAGAAAGGGGGGACGTTGAACAGACCTGAAGGTTAAGAAGTCAGGTGGGCCTCGGAAAGTGACAAGAATCTAAGCCTGGTAAACTGCCAGAGCTCTCCCATCTCTGCTTCTATATATGCAGATAATTTTCTCTGCTCTCCTGGGCTATTGATGAAATACAGCCACCCACACTTCTTAAGTTTACATGTTACATTTCCAACCATGCACAAACATGCTGACTTAATGCCATGTCCTTGGAGAGGATCTGATTTGATCCCTTTTGGATCTGTTGGTATCTACTCAGCCTCAACTTATGCAAGGAAGACTCAATTATGTAATATAAGTATGGCTTCTAGGATCCATCTCCAAAATGGGAGGAAAGGACAGTTTCAAGAGAAAAGAGGATGATTATGCATTATGCAGACATCCCAGGAATCTGTTATGGCACTGAAACCAGAGATATTGGGTGTGGTATGATTTGGTACAGCTCTGGTCTCTGGGAAGCTCTGGTGATTACTGAGGTGAGCACGGGGAACTGAGTCTATCCTCCCCGCACATTGTGTTTTACATTTCATTCAATTTGTACTAGAAGATGACATGGAAAAGCAAGTCCAGTTCCCAAAAGTTTATCACCTATGTCATGTAGAAGAGCTGTTTTAGGTAAGAGAAGCAGGGGAGAGTTTGGAAGGAAGGGAAGAACCAAGAAACCACAAACATCAAGAGCAGAAATGATACTGATGTACCAACAAAGATCTCTAACTGGTTGGTCTTGCTACTGAAGAAAAAGAGTGTGTGGATCTCACCTCAAGGATCATAAAATATGCTAAAGGCAGAATATGGTGTTTTGGAGGAGGCCATAAATTGACTCCGTAATTTTGAAGGTATCTTTCCATAAATACAATAGGAAAAGACATTTTAACTTTAAATTTAAAAAATAAACACTTTGGAAAAGGTCACCTAGATCTTGTAAGACAGCATGAAATGGTGGAACAAATTCTAGACATGAAATAAATAAGCCAGACTTGTAGTTCTAACTGCACTCTCTGAGTTACCTTGAGTAAGCATTTATTCTTTTTTTTTTTTTTTAGTAAAGAAGCTAATGGCAGAGAGATTAAGATCTTTTTGACATGATTTCACATAGGCATTTCACAAAATGCCAATTAAATTGGCATAATAGCAGGTGGGAAACAGCTCAACTCAATGAAAAAGTTGGTAATGGCCCAGAAATTGGAGGAGAAATGTTCATATAATGGATGAAAGGGGAAGTGGCACTGGAAGTTCAGGGCCAGTGTTGTTCAGGGCAGGTATCAGCTCTGAAACTTTCCTTTATAACAAGCATGTTCCTTAATCATCAAGCTGGCCTCTACAGGACTTTGGGAGGTATAAAACCAGATGGAAACACTTGCAAACTTGAGTGGTGGAGATGGGACCTACATGGGCAGAGTCGAAGGCCCTCATAGAGCAGCCTGTTGTTTTGGGTACAGAGAATTCTGTCCCAAAGATGGACTTGTGGGGGTGGAGGGGAGGGGTTGAAAATCCCTTACTCACTGTCCCAGACCCCTTGTGCTCGGAAGCCTGTGGGTGGGGATGATCTCCTAGAAATAAGTGCCTGGGGATTTTTTTGTTTGGGCATACATCTGTCTGATCTGGAGGTCAGCAGGGCCACAACAGGAACATGCGACACGGAGGCCTGCAGACTGCGAGAAAGAACCTTGCAGAGGGAAATCTGCTTGCTAATTTCAACTCTGTCAGGAGCTATTGGGTTTCTTCAAGCAAGCCCCCTGAGCTGTCTCAGGACCAAGCCACCCACATTTCTTCAGTTTTCATTTTATATTTATACTCACAAATACAGTATCCTCACCTATGGAAACAGTTGGGGCAGATAGAACTTGAAATGTCCAGGCCAACAGAGCATTCTGTGATTCACTGACTAATCTAGTCAGAAATTCTGTCCTCACTTGGGAGTACTCATCTTAAACCAGTACTACAGGGCCATGAAGCTAGTATAGCAAGGCTCCTCAGGATGCTTTCCACCTCACTCTTAGCTCCCTTCCAATACCCCAAGCAGTGGAGACATGAGTGATAGATATTGTACACATCAAGTGCCTGGAGGATGATCTAATCAGTGGACAGGGATGAGCCTGTCAGTGCAATCTTGCCTTGTTTATTTTAAAAGAGGAAAGAGGCAGGAAGGGTTGAAGCAAGAGGAGAACTGGGGAAGAAAGAATATTATGTTTAGAATGAAGCTTAAAAACCTACCGTGAGCCAAAAGGGGAATCCCACTCTTTTTGCATGAATTTAGTTCCTCTTTTACATATTTGGGAGGACGGTATAATTAGCTAGGGACACTGAGCAACCTCAAGGCATTTGGAAGTCCCCTCTGGCCCCCATTTCAGAAGGAGTCTCTTAATTTGGTTCAAAGTCCTGACCACAAATGTGCTGAATCAGGCATTGGATGCCTTCTGGCTGCCAGCAGGAATGGGACTCTTGAAGGTACCCGTTAGCAGGAAGCCCAGTTCACTTTCTGGTAAAGAAAACAAAGGGAATGACCCTAAATTTTGGATTATACAAGCATGTTCAGATGATGGGTTTGTCAATTTATGGTTTTACAATTGAACTGCTGCCTCAATGCTTGCTACCTCTTCACCAATCAGAGGGGTATACCCTCATTTTCTTAGGAAGTGTCAAATACCAAAAAAGAAATGGAATGAGTCAGACCAAAAGATCCTTAAAGAAACCTGTTTGAATGACTAAACATTCAAAATTACACTATCATAATAAAACCTCAGTTCCTTTCCCATATCATCACTCTTGGTATTGTCTGTATGCCCAAAGACTCATGAAGAACAGCAAAGAAGTAAATATTCTTCCGATCTATTGGAAAATTAGAATTAGTTCACAGGGCAAGAAAGTCTGTAAAGAGAAATTGATTGGCAGTATCAAGGCAACCTGGAAAGGACCCCAGACCGCAATAGACCCATATAAACCTGGTGGTAGGCATGGAGACACATCTAAACATGAAAGGACTCATCCAGCAAGTGTATATCACTGATGTGAGAGCAGAAACCACTGTCCTACCTGAAGAAAAAGATAGTATCATTTGGGGTAACCCAGCTCTTAAAACCCATTATAAGTGACTCCAGAATATTAAGTTGTGAAAAAGGTAGCAAGTGATCATGATTTCCCACTGGGGCAACTTACACCACACCTTTGCTCATGCATTCTTTTTGCTTTTTATTGTCTATATTAGGTATCCAAGTGTCATTTTTGTATGCACCATTTCCACAGACAACTGTGGGCCTTGCCTCCCAGGTGGCCATCCAACCTTTTTCCCATTATGCCAACCCTTGTTCAGAGTGTTAAGTATGGCCATTTGGCCTCTGCTCTTCAGGGATCCTATCATCCCCATTGCTTCCAGGGAGCCCAATTCCATAACAGCATCTCTTACTGTCAGTTCCAGCTCACAGAGGATAGCTTTTCATGGGTGCTAGTGCCCTCTCACCAGGACATTCATTATCACCTTGTTAAAAAGAGCATTCTGCAGACCTTGCTGAGGACCATGATTAGGTCTCATAGAGTAGATCATGGTCAAGTTTTGTGCAGTAGACCCATTTGAGCATGACACCTTCCTCAGTAGTCTGTATAGGCAGCTCTGGCATCTCTACTTCACTCATCACTTTTTCTAAGCTTCAAAGAGCTGTCATCAGGGTCCTTTCCAGGGCATTAAGTCCTGTGTCAAGGGAGAGTGCTCTCATTTTATCAAACTCCCCTTATCCAGATTTACAGTCATCCTGTAGCCCAGCACCTTCAGGATCCATTCCTAGGTATGCTCACCTGGTTCCTGCAGGCATGTTGGCCAGGTCCTGCAAGCTCCTTTGATGTCTCTCACCCACCTAAGAGACCCAGCACTTCCCCAGGAAGATTCTGCTGAGATTTGATCCTAATTATAGGTCTGGTGGACAGGAAATTAGGTAGGGGCAGTTGTTGAAGAGGGCAAGAGTCTTATCAGGCATGTGCCTTATTTGAGACTTCTGTATAGTCTTCAAGGAAGGGTGGGGAGCTCTACCTTCCAACAGGGGTTTGAACTACTTCTGCAAGCCCAGAGAGCTCAGAGGGATAAGATTCAAGTTTCTGAAGTCCGTCTCTCCAGATATCCTCATTCCAAATCTCAAGGTCTTACTCCTTCCCTATTAGGGCCAAAACTTTTGCATAAGATTCTTGACAAGGCTGAGAATCCAGACTTCTTTGAAGTTCTTTCTCTGAAAAAACTAACTTCCTATGCCTGATCTTCACCTGTAGGGTCAAGACTAAGCTGCAGCAAATGAAGCACTGAGGTACAAAATTTAGGGAGGTGCTCATCCTCAGGGTCATCAAGTACTGACATTGCAGTAGCACAAGCCTGAGTGTAAGTGCTTCCTAGAACGTTCTACCTTAGGCACTTCATTTGCCTCACCATAGCCCTAACCCTGGTCAGCTGTTTGCCCTTCAGCTGCAGAAGTTATGGGTGTTTTAAAATGTTATCATAGAGGCTATCTGACTCTTGAACTTTGTTTTAAGTCATTAACTAGTATACCTGAGTCTGTCATTTTCTCTCTTTAATAAGTCAGTTGCAAGTATCAACTACAAGACTGTGGAATGGATGTTGTTACTCTCCACCAGACCTCTTATCTTGCCAATGGGTTTCCGCAAAGGGCAAGTTCGCTACAGATTCAATGTGATCAAAGAAAATGACAGCAAAACGTTCTTTCAGGTAAAACGGTTTATTACCCAGCTTGTTCTCCTGGCGGTAGGTTGAGCACTAGCGACTCTGCCTCTGCCCAGAGCACTGGGCTAAGCTCTCTATATAGCACAATAATAGGTTATTGCCTAAAGGTGTGGAAGTGGTAGCCTAGCAACAGCCAGTGACATCATCAGGTGGTTTAAGTTCAGTGAGGATCCTGGCCATAGAAACCCCAACTTCCCCACACTCCACCACTCTAGGATTCTCACCTTACAATCTACATGCTTTCAATCATCCACAATGGTCCCTGTGTGAGAAAGCTGGAGCACTGTAACCAGATTCCACAAAGGCAACAGAGGATAACAACTTAGAGATAATAACAAAAATTAAGATGCAACAAGATTTTGATACAGGTAACAAAAATTATAATAATCCTTAAACCAGAGGAAGTTCCCAATCCACAAAGACCTTAGGGGTGGTCAGACATATGTTTTAATAACACCAACATAGGCAAATCTTGTCCATCAGGTAGGATGCATGCAAGAGAGTGGTCCTGTGATAGGACTGTAGCAGGAAGGGGGTCCCTTCCAGGTCTAGTATACCATACTTTTACTCCCTTCCCTGTGGGGGTTACTGAAGGGTCTATATATAGTGCTACTGGAGGTGCACACACTGGCCATAATGATGAAACAGAACTCCACAATAAGATGCTCCTACCTTCTGGTCATTCAGGATACACTACTGTGACCTTTAGGGGCCACTCTGCTGTTATTCCAGGAATACACAGGACGCCAGCTTCCAGGTCTTGTCCCCAAGGTGCCAGGAGAGCCAGCCATCATTGGACCATGTGTCAAAAGGTCCAAGGCCACGTCCCCTCAATGGAGTCTCCGGGGTTCAGTGTAGTTGGTGCTGGCAGCAAGATATTATTCTGGTGGCCAAACCTTGGCTTCAGTGATTCTTCCTTGGTTTGTACTTGCAGTTGTATAGGAGAGGCAGCCATATGTGTTAACATGTCTATGGGGCTCAGAGCTCCCATTCGGGGTCTCTCATTCAAACGCCGTAGCATGGTCCATAAGTGGACTGACCATCCCCGCAGACTATTAGTATCTGACTTTAGTCTGGATTTTAACAAGCCATTGTGCCTCTCTATCATGCCTGCTGTGGTAGGATTGTATGGCACATGAAACTTCCACTTGATTGCCAGCTGTTGCATCCATTCTTGCAGTGTATGTCCAGTAAAATGGGTGCCCCAATCACTCTCAATTACCTGTGGTCAGCCATAGGTGGCAAAGAGATGCTCCAGGCCTCTTTTGGTCATCTGCTGGCCTGCACAACGGGTAGGAAAAGCAACCAGAAGTCCAGTAGCTGTGTCCACACAAGTCATAGCATACTGATATCCTTCTGACACAGGTAGAGGCCCAATATAGTCTGTGTGCCACATGACGAGGGGTATAGGCCCCTTAGCTATTATACTATGTTGCTGTGGAACTAGGTGTAAGTCCCTATTGGAGCACACAACACACTCCTGCCAGACTCTACTAACTTCGTCAAAGGTGAAAGGCAAATGCCACCAACGGGCTACAGCCCACATTGCCTTTTGCTCTGATGCAACAAATGCTGTTGTAACTGTTGGGCTACATCAGAGGCAGACTTTCCTTCTAACCAACATATCTGGGCCAATTTATCTGCTTCATCATTTCCTGGGGATGCCAGTGGCAAATGACCTGTCACACGGTATACTGTAATTATTTTAGTCTAACCACAGGCCCATAAGTCTTGCCACAACTCTTGCCCCCAAGGGGATCGGTGACCAACCAACCAGTTGGCATGGTACCAGGTTGGTAGCCACAGGGTCAAGCCCGTATAGACAGCCCAGCTGTCAGTGCAGACAACTATAGGGGAGGGTTTCTGGCTGATCACAAGCCACATGGCCCACAGCTCTGCCCATTGGCTGCTCTTCCCCTCACCATCTTCCATCCATACTGTCTCAGTCTTAGGATGGAAAGCTATGGCCCTCCATTTTGGGGGCTGCCCATGGCTGGAGCCGTCTGTATACCATGCATCTTTGGGTATAGGGGCTCTTCCCTCCCAATAGGGAACCTTTGCTATTAATGGTTCAAAAGCAAGTTCTTCCTGTTTATTACTAGTATATGTCACCAGCCCCAATAAGCATTGGAGTTCTTCACTCGGGGGTCTCCAGAGAGGGTGTTATGCTATTGTAGGTAAGCACCCCGCTTGGCCAGTGTGGCCGTTTGTGCCACACCACTCCTTGGCTTTTGGGTCCAGTCTCATACCCACCCCAACATGGAATAGGTGGTTATTACCTTTACTGGGGCCATTCCAGTGATGGGTTCTGTAGCCAGCAAGGCGTGATACATGGCAGCCAGTTGTTTTTCTATCAAACTGTATCATACCTCTGCCCCTTTCCAGAGTTGTGACCAGACTCCAATAGGTTGGTGAGTTCATTCAAACCACTGCCAGAGACCCCAGCCATAACTGTCTTCAGTCACATGAACATCCAGCTAGCAGGGCCTTGATGGGTCTATCACACTCAAGGCCTGCACAGCCTTGACTGCCCATTTTGCTGTAGTAAAGGCAGATGCTCATGTCTCATCCTAGTCCCACCTGATGCCCTTTCATACCAACTGGTATAAGGGCTTTAGAATTTGTGCCAAGTGTGGAATAAACACTCTCCAGTAGCCTAGAAAACCCAGAAACTCCTGTAGCAATGCTACAGTTGTAGGGGTAGGAAAGGCCTTTATCAATAACTGCTTCTGGTATAACTTTGGTCTTACCTGACCAGATGACCCCCAAGAATTTGACAGGCAAACCAGGTCCCTGAACCTTGGTACTGTTCACAGCCCATCCTTTTTCCTGTAAATGTTGCAGCACTCTAGGTGCTGCACCTTCTAGATCTGAAAGAGAATTGGATGTGAGTATGACATCATCAATATAATGGTACAACCGCACCACTGGCAGTTTCTCGCATGTAGCCAAGTCCTGGGCTACAAGTCCGTGACAGATTGTG